>NC_142756.1:36561077-36648077 GCF_054948205.1 Urtica dioica subsp. dioica | reverse complement strand
GCTGTAATTTTTCAACATTAAAATATGAATCACATATATATTGCATATTAATATTAAGAGACTTACGTTCCTCGAGCGATGACCAAAAAAACTAAGCGACCCTTGTCTCGCCTTCGTCTTCTTCATTTTCGAATTTTCTCGGTTGCGGAGAGATTTCGCCTGCAAGACATAAATTCGTTAAGTTTAATTTTAAGAAATATGAATAACCATCGGAAGTTCAACTAATACCTTATGCTCCGGCGAATCGAACGTCTCTATTGCTTTCAACCAGGCTTCCTTGTTGTAGCCTTCGAGAGTTTCATTTTTAGCGAGATCCTTACTCCCGCAAAATGTCTTGAAGAAGAGCTGCGACAACCTCGACTTCTGGCCACGGCGCATCCTCTTCGCATCGCGAATGATAGCCATATCAATCTCGTTGGGAATAGGATCTGCAGGCACAAGCTCGCCACTCTCGGGATGTTCATAAACGAAGTTATACTCGTTATGAATCGAGTTCATAAGAACCGCCACACTCTGCGCAGGCACATGATTCCAGTCTGGGAGGTCGACTGGAATGGTACTCTTGATCAGGTTTCCTAATCGGTTTTGGAACGTCCCGATCAACGGATTTTGCTCCCTGACGTCTTGGTAGAACACTAGCTCTCGCAGAAACGACGCCAGTCGTTGGTCCCCGCTTCTTCCTCGGCATCTGCGGGGGGTCACGCTCTCCTCCTGATGGGTCCTGACCTGAAGTAGACATCCTGCAAAATGAATTGTAGTTAGTATTTTTAATTACTATGTAATTAGTATTCGACGACTATGGTTATTACATGGTGTTAGTCATTCATCGTTGTCACTCGATGTAATGTTAGTATCGACATCAACATCGTCTTCCTAAAAAACGGCGTACGTCTCATCTTCTTCATCCACTTCTTCATCATCTTCAACAACAGTAACAAGCTCAGCCGTAGCGGTTTCGTGTCGATGATTAAGACGGTCGATATTTGACAATTCTATTGTCAATGGAATCGATGCTGAAGTGGTCGGATCAACTTCAGGAATGTCCCATATCCCCCGTTGATTGCATTCCTGAACGATTTCCCATTCGCGACCCTTAACGAGATCTTGGATGTAAAACACTTGCTTCGCTTGAGTCGCCAGTATAAACGGCTCTTCTGTAAACCACTCTTTGGCGGTATACGAACTCGTTGCTCCGGTGGTCTTATCAACGTGCACTATACGTCCTGCATTGTACTTGTCACCATACCATATGCATTTGAACAGTACGACACGAGAGTTGTGTGTATAGTTCAGCACGATTATGTCTTCCATTCGACCGTAAAAGCTGAAGTCTTCTACAACGTACGCTTCCGCAATGGAGCCTTCGGGTCTAGCTCTATTTCTGACAAATTGATTTAACGTTCCAAGGTATCTTTCAATTGGGTACATCCATCGCATGTGCACCAGACCGCCACACAACGCTTCATCTGGTAGATGAATTGCCACGTGAACCATGATCGTGAAAAAAGCTGGCGGAAATATCATCTCAAGCTTACACAATATCTCAATGATTGAATCTTGCACTTTTTCGAGATCGTCCACTCGTAGAGTTCTAGAACGGATCAACTTGAAAAAGTTGCAGAGCTCGGAGATCGTCTCTTGTATCGGTTTTGGCACAAAAGGGCGAATACCATCAGCCAACAGCCTCTGCATGATCACGTGACAATCGTGCGACTTCAAACATGTGAGCTTCCCGTCAGCAGTTACATTTTTCTTCAAATTTCCAGCGAGCCCGTCTGGGAATTTAACAGATTGGAGGAACTCGGTAAACCGTTGTCTCTGCTCAAGCGTTAACGTCTACGCTGCTGGCGGTTTGTACCACCCATTCCTTTGTTGTCTCAAGTGCAGAGAAGACTTGATTTTTAAGTCCATCAAGTCAAATCTCGACTTCTCCGTATCGTTGTTCTTCTTTTCCAAGCTGAGCATCGTCCCGAGAAGATTCTCGCACACGTTCTTCTCTATATGCATGACGTCCATGTTGTGCTTCAACTCCAATTCTGACCAGTAAGACAACTTATAGAAGATGCTCTTTTTGGTCCAATTCAATTCGCACTCAGCACGTTTCGTTTACTGTTTTTCTTGCCGGTTGTAGTGGAAGAAACACTAGTCAACTGATCGAGTATGTCTTGCGCAGTCAACTTGACAGGTTTCAGGCGCTTCTCGTGACGATTTACGTAGTGATCAGTGCTTTTCCTCAATCGGTGAGGCGTAGGCAAGAATCGACGATGGTCATAGTAGACAATCCTGTTTCTAATTTTCATAGATGGCGTCTCAATGTTGCACGTGGGGCAAGCAAGATACCCTTGGCCACTTCATCCCGACAAATACGATCGAGCCGGAAAGTCATTTATCGTCCATAGAAGCGCGACACGCAACCGAAATACTTCATTGTTCGCCCCGTCTCGCACTTGGAATCCAGTATCCCACAATTCTTTCAGCTCTTCAACTAGTGGTTCTAAAAACACGTCCATGTCTTTTCCAGGTGAGCTCGGTCCAGGTATCAAAAGCGTTAGCATCAAGTACTCTTTTTTCATGCACAACCAAGGTGGCAAGTTGTACGCAGTTAGTACCACGGGCCACATACTATACGCTAGACTCATTTTCCCAAACGGGTTGAACCCATCAGAAGCTAGTCCCAGACGTACGTTACGAGGCTCTGCAGCGAAATTTGGGTATCTCTCATCTAGATTCTTCCACGTCGAACCATCTGCAGGATGTCGCAAAACGCCTTCTTCTTTGACGCGATCTCGTTCTTGCCACTGCATCTCAAGCGACGTGTGTCGAGAAGCGTACAATATCTTCAATCGATCTTTCAAGGGAAAGTATCGTAATATCTTTTGTGATACATTCTTCCCGGTTGGCTTCCATCTGCTCTCATTGCAAATTGGGCACACTTCAGCTTTCTCGAGATCTTTTCGAAATAACACACAATTGTTGATGCACGCGTCGATCATATCGTATCCCATGCCGAAACACTTCAGCTTCGCCTTTGCCTCATAGTGTTTTTCCGGAATTCGGTTACCAATTGGGTGAGACTTCCTCAAGAGCTGCAACAATTCTGTAAACGACTTGTTCGTCCAATGGTTCGTGACTTTGATGTGCATCAACGAAACCAAGAACGACAAAGACGAAAACTCTTTGCACCCAGGGTAAAATTCTGCTTCCAACTCGATGAACAAATCTTCCACTTGCTCATCTGCACGAACTTCACTCGGAGTCGGATCCGTAAAATCGTCGAAGTCCTCGTGATCCATTATATCATGGAGAGCATCGTGCAATCCACCGACTCCTCTTTGGTTAGTCTCGCAGGCATCTTCTACCATTCGCCGTTCGCCGTGATGATACCATTCGGTGTATCTCGGGGTAA
This sequence comes from Urtica dioica subsp. dioica, assembly GCF_054948205.1. Classification (NCBI taxonomy): domain Eukaryota; kingdom Viridiplantae; phylum Streptophyta; class Magnoliopsida; order Rosales; family Urticaceae; genus Urtica; species Urtica dioica. The sequence goes on along the minus strand of NC_142756.1, from coordinate 36,644,671 downwards.
ACCCTTTGTTCAAAAGGTGATTCTTTACGACCCCGATGTCCAGACATCTCACGTTATTGCAAGACTTACAAGGACAACGATAATGAGCATTTTCGTTCGGGAGATTGCTTGCAACGCGGATAAACTTGTTAACCCCTGTTTCATATTGCAAACTCAACCGATTATTGTCAATAATCCAGTCCCTACTTGGATTTGACATTCTTCTGAATGAGACGGGAAATTGGGAGATAAAATGAATCGTTAGAATTCATTTTGTAAGAGTGAATTATTAGGAAATTGAGAGGTAAAATTGAGAGTGAATCGTTAATATTTGAAATTTAGAGTGAATTGTTAAGAAATTGAGAGTGATGAATTTTTAGGAAATTGAGAGTGAACCGTTAATATTTGAAAGATTCGAGAGCGAATTTGTAAGAATGAAAGAGAATTTGTGAATGACATGTATTAATTTTGAAAAATGGTTAGAATTCGATATTATATACAAATTCACTACTAATTTCATTAACGAGTTAACCAATTTCGACAAATTAGTTAATTCGTTAAAATATATTATCGGAAGAGTTAATTTTTTACAAATACGTTTTATTCCGAATTTTCCCTAAAATATTGACTAACCAAAATCTGCAATTAAAAAAAAACACATATATAACAAACCAAGACTATCCTATTAACATAATAAATACTAAACTGAGTTTAAATGAAATTTAACATGTTACTAATTCATTTTAAAATATATTCATATATATTACTAATTAATCTACCTAAAAATGTATTAGATTAATTAATTAACCAAATTTTCAACAAATTGCAATCAACTTAAACAAAACATGTTACAATCACATTAAATTACACTTAACATGTTACTAATTAATTTAATATATAACTTTTAACTTAATTAATCTAATCTAACATGTTACATATTATTAAAAAATTTGACAATTACTATACGTTACTATTTTCATCAAAGTTATATTTTCATCTAATCTAACATGTTACTATTTACATATATATTACTAATTAATCTAACTAAACATGTTACTAATTAATTAATTAATTAACTAAACGTGTTAACATCTAATCAAAGTTATATTTTCATATATATTACTAATTAATCTATATGAAATAATCTAAATTAAATATTAAATAATGTAAAAATATTACTAATTACAAATAACTAACCTTTTCCGAGGCGACGACGAGGCAACGAGATACGACGCGAGGCTGCGAGTGACCAAGCTGCGGCGAGGTCGGGGACGGGCTGCGGCAAGTCGGGGACGAGCTGCGGTAACATACATCGTGAAATAAATTAATAAGAATACTCACAAGTCAAAAACAAATGTCACAAACATGCTAAGAATGGTACTGCTATAAAAATTAATTTAGAGTCTAGACCAAAATGTCAAACCTTTCTCTCTTCAGTTCTCATACAAAATAATTAGATATAAGTGCATTACATAAATTAGAATGTAAATACTAGGCTCGGAATCTCTGATTCTGGCTGCGACTTGATCGGTGGTGCCTCGCAGGGGGCTATCGGATTTGGGGGGCTCAGAGTTCAACAGGGGACAAGTGGTGGTGCCTCGCAGGGGGCTGTCGGAGTTCAGCAGAGATGGTCACGGGCGGCGGGGCGGAGATGGTCGGGGACGGCGGGACGGGCCTGGTCGGAGAGAGACAGAATGAGATTGAGAGAGAGAGGGTGAGACAGAGAGAGAGAGAGAGAGAGAGAGAGAGAGAGAGAGAGAGAGAGAGAGAGAGAGAGAGGCGTACCTTGGAGGACGGCAAGATTCACGGCGGAGAGGACGCAAGTCGCCGGAGATAAGCCGAGTGGAGGCTGGTCAGAGAGAGAGAGAGAGAGAGTGATAGGCCGAGTGGAGGCTGGTCGGCATCGGGAGGGCCGAGGAGATGGCGAAGAGTGGGTGCTGGTCACGGGCGGTGGGGCGGAAATGGTCGCGGACGGTGGGACGCGCTTGGTCGGAGAGAGAGAGAGAGACAGAGAGAGAGAGAGAGAGAGGCGTACGTTGGAGGATGGCGAGATTCACGGCGGAGGGGACGCAAGTCGCTGGAGATTCACGGCTGAGTGGAGGCTGGTCGGAGAGAGAGAGAGAGTGAGATTGAGAGAGACAGATTTGAAAACTCGGGTAAGGAAGAAGGAGTCTCGGGTATTTAACATTCCCTAAAACTATTGGGTGCGACATTGTCGCACCTAATACAAATATTACGTGCGACATGTCGCACCTAGTGTCGCACCGGATATGAAATCCGAAACCCAAAAAATTTCGGGGGAATATGGCTGACAACTTTAAATTTTAAAACTATTGGGTGTGACAACCGTCGCACCCATTAGTATTCGGTGCGACAAAAAAACATTAGGTGCGACAAAAAAATATTAGGTGCGACAGTGTCGCACCGGATACCACTAAAAATTAGCGAAATTTTTTATCACCTGATGGAGTATCCGGTGCGACATGTCGCATCTAATATTAGCTTATGTGCGACTATTAGGTGCGACATGTCGCACCTAATACCCTTCCGCACCCAATATGTTAATTTGTAGTAGTGTTAAAGATATATTGATGATGATACAACTTTGATAAAAATAAAATAAAATTATTGTGTAACTATCCTTTTGTCCGTAATTTCGTATATATATATATATATATATTACTTTTTTCCTAATTAAAAAAATATCTTAAAATTTATAAATTGGCTCATCAGAATTTTTTTTTACACACTAGTCCTCTAATTATATGAAAAAGAATCACAACAAGATTAATATTAGATTTCAAAAAAATCATACAGTAAGAATAGAGAGAAATTATATTGAAAAAAAAAAATTAGAAAAAATTGTATGAAATAACTAAATAGCTATCTTCAATTAAAATTATAACTTAATTATTAAAATAATGGCTTAAATTTGTCTGACATCTTCATAGTATATATAGTGCATATGCGTCCTCCTTTTGCTTGAACTATTTTCTTGTTTTTTAGATAATTTAGTTATTAAATTTTATCACAAGAGAGGTTTAAATCGGCTATATGCTTGATCCCCATAAATTTAAATAAAATTATTATGTACATAAACATGCTAGTTATGAATCATTTGGAAAAATCTAATTAACTTTCTAGATACATGATCTCAATAAAGGGCATTGTTTTTATTTTTTATTTTATTTTTTGAAAGGAGGGATTTTGGTGGCTACATCCCATGGATCAATATTCATGACACCTAGAAAGAGTGAATCGAGATGTTCAAAAAAAAAAAAAAAAAAGAAAGAGTGAATCGAGCGGGGCCCACTCTGGGCCCCACAGCCCAGAACTCCTCAAAATAATTTCCGTAGGAAGAAGAATGAAGAAAAAAAAATAGTCTCTCTACATTTATAACTTCATGTGCAGGTCCTGAATGACAGACAAACAAAGTCCAAACAAAAACAGCCCTCCCTCTCTCTCTCTCTCTCTCTTTTCCGTCTTCACTAATCAATCATTCTCCGCAACATTTCTATATATTTCCCATTCCAACCCCCAACTCAATAGTTAGTATCACTCAAGTCATCACCTCCTTCAAACCCTCTCTCTCCCATCCCATGGTTCCTGATCTCCTCCCTCAACTGCTATCATCATCATCATGCCCTCTTCCTCCTCCAACGATCTCCCCTTCTCTCTTCCAAGGTACACACATATACACATATACATAACATTTATATTAATACTTGAGTCACTCGCGGTATTTCAGACCGAGTAAAAAAGAAAAAAAATTCTGCTAAGAGTCGATAATTAAAAACTGTGTATACGTGTATACAGGTGGATTGAGATACAGAGACCGCACGTCAGCAGGCAAGATTCAGACAGCAGCACAAATGAATTCTCCGGCGGAATAGGACGGCGGAGGTTACCGGCGGCGGAGTGTTACGCGTGCACTCAGGCGGGAGTGCCGGCGTTCCACTCCACGAGCTGCGACGAGGCCGGCAGTCTCCAGCCGCAGTGGGAAGCCTGCGCCGGAACTTCTCTCGTTCCAATCAGCTCTCGCACGGACCTCAAGAAGGATCTGATATCCTCCGTCGCGGTCAAGAATCGCCGCCGTAGGCCCGGCGGCGTTCTCGACCCGCGCGGCAAGCGCGTGCAGAGGTGGAACCGCGCCTTCCTTCTGGCGCGTGGGATGGCCTTGGCCGTCGACCCGCTCTTCTTCTACGCGCTCTCCGTCGGGCGCGGCGGAGCGCCGTGTCTCTACATGGACGGCGGCTTGGCGGCGCTTGTGACGGCGCTCCGGACTTGCGTCGATGCCGTCCACGTTTGCCACGTGTACCTCGAGTTTCGGACCGCGTACGTTTCACGCGACTCGCTTGTGGTTGGGTGTGGGAAACTCGTGTGGGACGCACGCGCTATCGCAGCGCATTATGTTCGGTCGCTCAGGGGGTTTTGGTTCGACGCCTTCGTTATTCTCCCAGTTCCTCAGGTAATTATATATAAGTGACGTTTTGTCAAATGAGATACTTAATGAAATGTTGTTATTGTCTTTATTGTTATTTTGAATGAAAAACCATGCGACACCGTTCGTTCGTTCACATAATTTTCTTTCTTTTTCGGTGTTTGAAAAAGAACTCTGTTTTTATAAGATAAATTTTTTAAAATATGAATTGAATTCATTCGGTTTTTATTTCATTTTTTTGGTGAAAATATAATCTATTGGACCAAATTACTGCAATAAAAATATATATGCCCGACTTTGATCATTGTAGATCATATAATTTTAAATTTCTCAATTAATTCGGTCCAACTAGTAGTAATATCTTTCTAATCGTATTCCTTAAATCTACTTAGTCCAACTAGTAATATCTTTCGAATTTGAGATGAAAAAAAAAGAGCAATGCTATTTGTCTCGATTCACGATTAGTGACGATCCACTCACGTGTTGACACGTGGAAATCAATTCCGAAAAAAAAATCGAATATCCCGATTATTGTTGTTTCAGTCTCTCATTCACTTCATGACGTTACCTTAACGATGTTGAAATGGCAGTCCAGCCCTCGGTTTCTCCGCTATACATTTCCTTGCTTTAGTTATTATAATAATAATATGATTGAGCAACTTGAACAAGACTGTGAACCGCCAATAAATAATGATAATGCTATGCTGTCTCTTTGTATGTGGTACTTCTGTTTCTGAGTCGTCACTGCTGTACAGTGCTAATTCTAGCACTTTTTCAAAGACAATTGTACATCTATGATATACATATTTTTTATTGTTGCATGTGACGTGCTACTTAAAACATCAGATATTTTTTCTGCGGCTGAAATTCGAGAACATATAGACAAAGAGAACGAATTTAACTCTACAGTGAAAACTCTCTCATTCTCATGTACCTACGTAATTAACTCGGTAAATTTGTTTTTGTGTTGGTTGGTTGAGCAGGCTGTGTTTTGGTTAGTACTGCCGAATTTGATAAGGGAAGAGAAGATAAAGCTGATAATGACGATCCTGTTGATGATGTTTCTGTTCCAATTCTTGCCGAAAGTGTATCACAGCATTTGCCTGATGAGAAGAATGCAAAAGGTGACGGGATACATCTTCGGCACCATCTGGTGGGGCTTCGGCCTCAACCTCATCGCCTACTTCATCGCCTCTCACGTGAGTACACACACACACACGAACTCCTTTTTTCTCAACCAAACCCCGAGCCCCACTCCGCAGAGACAGAGCTAGAATTCAAATTTAAAGGGGGGCGAATGTTAAAAATATATGATGTACGAGGGGTAAAGTAAAAGAGACCAAAATAGTAGACCACAAGTGAAGTTCAAATTAATATTTATAATTAAAAAAGATTAACATTTGTGAATCCGAATCCTCTGTCCCGAAACTGAAGTTTGAAAAGTAATTTAAGAGGCAACTTTAAAAACATAGCCCAAAAATAAAAAAATAAAAATAAACTGGAGTATAAATCACAATTTTCAAAACTCAGGGGGCATTCGCCCCCTTAGTCCTTAGCTGCCTCCTAGTGCCTGCAACCATATATATATACATATATATATACATATACATATATATATATATATATATTAGTTTTTATTTACAAATATAACAACATGTAGAGACTTGATCTGTATTCTTATTCAATGCCACGTGATTCCATCTAAAAATACTAAAAAAAAAGAGGATATCAAAGCTCACAAAACTCAAATAAACATGTTACGAAAAAAGGAAGAGGCTTAACAAAGTGTATAAGATGGTGAGTTAATTAATAACCGTCTCATCGCGAATTGGTGTGCGTGTGTGTGTGTATGTGTGTTAGGTGGCGGGGGGGTGTTGGTATGTGCTGGCGATCCAGAGGGTAGCGTCGTGTCTGAAGCAGCACTGCGAGAAGAGCGTGAGCTGCAACCTGTCGCTGGCGTGCAGGGATGAGGTGTGCTACCAGTTTCTGGCTCCGGCGGCCACCGTTGGGAGCCCCTGCGGTGGTGGCATCGGAAACTCCACCATGGTCCGCAAGCCCCTCTGCCTTGACGTCCACGGCTCCTTCAACTACGGCATCTACCAATGGGCACTCCCCGTCATCTCCAGCAACTCTACCGCCGTCAAGATTCTCTACCCCATCTTCTGGGGCTTGATGACCCTTAGGTAACTCTCCATGAGATGGTAAAACAAATGTACACAGTTTTGAGCTCAACAAAGTCGCATTTCAGTAAATAGAATAACAGGAACAAATATTCATTAATTGCTTCTTAAGTTTGTAGCTCATGCCCAGGAATCTATATCCTGTCTTCCCTGTTTTTGTGCCTATTTTTTTTTGTTTTTTTATGAAATTAAGGGTCTATTATATTATGTGCTCCTTCAAACATCTTTCAGTACATTTGGGAATGATCTCGAGCCCACAAGCCACTGGATGGAAGTGATCTTCAGCATATGCATTGTCCTAGCTGGATTGCTTCTCTTCACACTATTAATAGGAAACATTCAGGTAGATGTCTTTTCTCCTTTTTGATGATTAACTTAGGCTGGATATGATAGGACAAGTTTGAATGTGCGTGTGTTTTTGAAGGTGTTTTTGCATGCGGTGATGGCGAAGAAGAGGAAACTGCAGCTTCGGTGCCGGGACATGGAGTGGTGGATGAAGCGGAGGCAGCTTCCATCAAGCTTGAGGCACAGAGTGCGGCGATACGAGCGACAACGCTACACCGCTTTGGGCGGTGAGGACCAGATGGAGCTTCTCCACGACTTGCCCGAGGGCCTCCGCCGAGACATCAAGCGTTACCTTTGTCTAGACCTCATCAAGAAAGTAAGAATTTATATTATCATGTCCTCTTTTTGTATCTTATTTTATGTTCCTCCAACAAGATGCTTTATCTTTATTTGAGTTTTTCTATTAAGATATAAATGTTTCATGTATTTTGTAGGTTCCTCTGTTTCACAACTTGGACGAGCTCATTCTTGACAACATTTGTGATAGAGTCAAGCCTCTCGTCTTCACCAAAGATGAAAAGGTGCTCAAACAAATTTAATTTAGTTCTTAAGAGGATTTTACCCAAGTGGTAATTCAATCACTAATAATAACAAAACAAAAAAAATCATGCAAGTACATTCATCTACTGTAAATGAGAAGATGAATTCATTGATTTATGTAAAATATATATATATATATATATATAATATATATATATATATATATATATATATTTATTCCTAGCGGACAAAGTAATATTCTTATCTATTTTTACGCGGCAGATAATAAGGGAAGGAGATCCGGTGCCGAGGATGGTATTTGTGGTGCGGGGACGCGTCCGGCGGAACCAAAACCTAAGCAAAGGGATGGTGGCGACGAGCGTTGTGGAGCCAGGCGGGTTTCTTGGGGACGAGCTGCTGTCGTGGTGCCTCCGCCGGCCGTTCCTAGACCGCCTGCCTGCCTCCTCCGCTACCTTCACCTGCATCGAATCGGCCGAGGCCTTTGGGCTCTCGTCTGATGACCTCAAGTACATCACCGACCACTTCCGCTACAAATTCGCCAACGAGCGGCTCAAGCGCACAGCCCGCTATTACTCCTCCAACTGGCGGACGTGGGCCGCGGTCAACGTCCAGCTGGCCTGGCGCAGGTACCGCTTTCGGACCAGCCGACCCGTCCCCGACCCCAACACCACCGAGCGACGTCTAATGCAGTACGCCGCCTTGTTCATGTCAATTAAGCCCCATGATCATCTCGAATAAAAAAAAAAAATCAAACCGAACCAAACCGGACCAATTGTTTTAATCTCTTGACATTGGTTATTCTTTATTGTGACTTTCTTTCTTAACAATAAAAAATTGATTCTCATTAAGTGGTGTGGTTACTTTTGACAGGGATAGAGCTAGAAAAGTAAACCAAGGGGACTGAAAAGCAAGAAAAAAATTCATACGACTAATTTGTAAATGTTTAAGGTAAAAAATAATTTAAAAAAAAAAAAAAAAAGTTTGACGGGGCTATAGTCCGGGTGGCCTAACTGACTCCGTCCTTTTCTCGACTCTCGAGTTTGCATGCTAGCGTTGTTGACGAGAGCTACAATATTGTTTCTCTTTGTTGTTCATTTGATCGCCAAACGATGAGATATCAGGTATGGTTTATTTTGTACTTAGCGAGTGAAGGGAACAAGTGACGTTGATGGTGGTAGACGACAGTTGACACCTGGTCTGTCGCTCTTTTTCCCTTTTTGGGTTTGACTTGCTTGCTTTTGAGTGCTAAAAAATAGGAAATTTGTTGCAACAGATTTAGCGCTCATACAATAACACTTAAAAAAGTGAAGAATACCGATGCTTAAATTGGCATTTTTTGGGTGGGAGATATGAAAAACAAGTTTTTTTCACTCTAGTTCTCCTTGTGAGATTGTGACTTTTAGCCTAATACCCGGCGCCGCAAGAGTTTCTTTTAGTTTTTGCTATCTTTTTCCAGGGAAACTCTTAGAGAGACACTATTCTCGGGAAACACATTGAGTGAATACACATTTCGGGAAACACAAAGGGAAACATGGTAGTTGAGTGGGATAGCTAGCCTCTTGAGATGGAGAATCTGGGTTTGGGAGACACACCGTAGCTGTAGGAGGTTGTTGGCCAAACAGCGTCCTTTTTAGCCAGAAACCTCACCATCCCAGACGAAAGTGAACAAGGAAGCAACTTCAAAGGTGAATGGCTCCTAGCGGGAAAGGTAGTCTCTTCAAGACCCCCAGGTGTAAAGCGAGTTCACAATGTTTTCTGCGTAGTGTGGAGATGCCGCAAAGCATGGTTTGTGAAGGAAATCAAACCATGGATATTACAGTTTAAATTCGAGGCCAAGGAAGACTTGGAGAGGATCATGGAAGGACGACCCTGGAACATTAAAAGAGCCTTGATGCTGCTCACCCCTTGGCCAGCGGATCTTCTCGCCGAGGAGATCGTTTTTTTGTCCTCCCCCTTCTGGCTCCGTCTTACCTGGCTTCCACCGGGTTATTTGAATGAGCACTGTGCGCGCAGTCTTGCGAACATGGTGGGCTCTGTTATCAGCTTTGCAGGCACAAGGAAAGATCATCTCTGAGTCAAAGTGGAGGTCGATATCACAAAACCACTTTTGGCGGGTCTCTTTTTGGAGCGAGAAGAACGACACCCACTATGGATCCAGTGCAAGTTCGAGAAGTTGGGCCGACTATGCTTCAAATGCGGTCTGATTGGGCACGATGAGGGTGAATGCAAGAAGGAGGCATGGGTGGCGGTGAGGGCTCTGCACTCACCGGTGGTGAAAATGTATGGTAAATGGGTTTTTGCAGAGGCGGGTCCGGGTACTTGCTACGATGGTTTGGAAGATCAGGTGGGAAAGCTTGCATCGCCGGAATTGAAACTGATCAGCTCTGAGCCGGTGGCGACTCTCCAGACCAACACGAGCAAGAACCCTTTGACGACGAGGACCGAAGCTAGACGAGCTCTGCTCATCGAAACCCAACCTGGACCTTCCAGGGACCACAAACGCCACGTGGCTCCTGTGCATGTCCCCTCAACCACCAAGGACCACAATCACCACGTGGCGACTCCTAGTGAAACCCCTCAGCAAATTCGTAGTCTGGAGGACCTATAAATTAGCGGCGCGACATTCCCAGAGATGTCAGAAGTCATAGTGGCAAATAACCCTGAACGAGGTAGGTCTAGAGGAATGGGGGCTGAGACAAGGGGGTGACATAGGCGGTTCAGAAAAGGTGGCCCCAACTCGTACCTAGAAAGGAGCAACCTGCCCTACCCTTTTCGGCCTTGAGAAACCACAAGCCCAAATGGTGTGTGCTGCCCAGGCAACGCCCCTTGATCATGGGCTTTTAATTAAGGAATATAGAGAGCCCTGTTGTCAATGGTGCCCACAAGAAGAGTTGTAGTCTCTATTTATGTACATTTGATGTAATATAGTCTTACGAAGACTCTTGCTTGTAACTGCTTATTTATAAATAAAAGTTGAAACGTTCATTTATTCTTCCTTGTCTATTTGAAGCTTTATGATAATCTATAGTCTATAGTCCTTAAACAAACCTAGCAACACATGAAGAGACAAATGTAGATTTGCATGAACAAACTCTTCATGGTTTGCTTAAAACTGCATATTCACAATCTAAGGATCAAAGGAATATTGATCTCAGTACGATTGTTAGGAGAATCTATGATGTCTGGTTATGAGACATTGAGAGTTGGAGACTCTATAGTTCTTCTAGATCTCTTCCAAAGGTACTGAATTGACCAGTGCACTTCTAGAGACAGAATAAGAACAAACCATTTAACCTCTTATGTCTCGAATTCACTGCGTATGAATTGCATCATGCTTACCTCAATCCTGAAATGAGACATGTCATTTCATAGCTTACGTATTCTCATTTGAGAAAGTCATAGTTCGGATTCACTATGTGATTCTGAACATGACCTATTGGTGAAGTACTAAGTTATGGAGATGTCATGAGTAACTTTGTGAAGAAATAACAGCTAGAAGGGTAAAATGGTAATTTTGTAAATCCCGACTACCTGATGATATTCATGAAGGGTAAACATAGAAAATATTCAGTGGATCCACTCATCACAATTAAGTTGAATTCTTGAGTAGAAAATAAATTCATTTGAACCGAGAGATTCTCAGTGTCAACTCTTTAGTGGAGTCAGTTGACATTAAGGTAAACTTGGAAAAGGTTTCTGAACTTTTAAATCCAAGTATGTTAGGTCAAGCTTTGTTCATTTGGATCCATGAGGTCACTGTCACAAATCATATCGAGTAGGATTAGTTAAACTAGAAGCTAAATCAAAACAAGAACGAGACAAGTTTTACGAAAATTGTCTAAAGGGTATTTTTGTCTTTTTGGACATAGGATGAAATGAATGTCAATAAATTTTTTGACATTGTCATATAATGACACATTCCACTCGGCCATAATAAGATTATTGGGCCTTGAGGATTAATTTCATTTCATGGAATTTTATATGAAAATTCTTAATGGGCCTTTTCTTATGCTGTCATGAACAAATGTAGAAGCATCTAGAAACTCCTTCTAGAAGAGGTGGCCGTCAAAACAAGAGAGAAAGAGAGACCAATTTTGTGCATTGATGTATGAAGATAATTGCCAAAAGAAAAAAAAGGAAACAAATTTCCTCTATAAGGAAATAGGTGGGCGGCAATGCTGTTGTCAATGGTGCCCACAAGAAGAGTTGTAGTCTTTATTTTGTACATTTGATGTAATAAAGTCTCATGAAGACTCTTGCTCGTAATTGCTTATTTATTAATAAAAGTTGAAACGTTCATTCAATCTTCCTTGTCTGAAGCTTTATGATAAAACATTAGTCTTTAGTCCATAAACAAACTTAACAACTTACGAAGAGACAAATGTAGATTTGCATGAACAAACTCTTCGTAGTTTGCTTAAAATGATACATTCGCAATCTAAGGGTCAAAGGACTATTGACCTCAGTATGATTGTTAGAAGAATCTATGATGTCTGGTTATGAGGCATTGAGAGTTGGAGAGTCTATAGTTCTTCTAGGTATCTTCCGAAGGTACTAGATTGACCAGTGCACTTCTAGAGACAAAATAAGAACAAACCAGTTAACCTCTTATGTCTCGAAGTCACTACGTATGAATTGCATCGTGCTTACCTTAATCCTGAAATGAGACATGCCATTTCACAGCTTATGTATTCTCATTTGAGAAAGTCAGAGTTCGGGCTCACTATGTGATTCCGTATATGGCCTATTGGTGAAGTACTAAGTTGTGAGAATGTCATGAGTAACTTTGTGAAGTTCTCATAGATATGGAATTCATGTACAAGATTGCTGAAATGCAATGTATATCACCTCATGCTTTGTTCCTTGGAGTGTGAATAAATGAACTGGCCAGTGTCCAAATTGAGTCTTGACTCTTTTGGATGAAACAATGTGACTTGTTAGCTCCTCATCAATACATTGTTTCTAACTTATTCACAAGCGACAAAGGAGTTGAGGAAATAACAGCTAGAAGGGTAAAATGGTAATTTCGTAAATCCCGACTAGCTGATGATATTCATGAATGATAAACATAGATAATATTCAGTGGATTCGCTCATCATAATTTGGTTGAATTCTTGAGTAGAAAATAAATTCACTTGAACCGAGAGATTTTCAGTGTCAACTCTTTGGTGGAGTCAGTTGACATTAAGCTAAACTTGGAAAAGGTTTGTGAACTTTTGAGTCCAAGTGTTTAGCTCAAGCTTTGTTCATTTGGATCCATGAGGTCACTGTCACGAATCACATCGAGTAGGAATAGTTAAACTAGAAGCTAAGTCCAAACAAGAACGAGACAAGTTTTGTGAAAATTGCCAAAAGGGTATTTTTGTCTTTTGAGACATAGGATGAAATGAATGTCAATAATTTTTTTTGACAAGGTCATTTGATGACTCAATAGCACTCGGCCATGACTTGATCATTGGGCCTTGTGGATTAATTTCATTTCATAAGAATTTTATTGAAAATTCTTAATGGGCCATTTTCATGTTGTCTTGAACAAATGAAGGAGCTTCTAGAAGCCCCTTCTAGAATCGAAATAGGCGCCCAACATACCCAAAGAAAGAGAGAATATTTTGTGCATGAATGTATGAAGATAGTTTCCAAAAGAAAAAGAGGAAACAAATTTCCCCTAAGAGGAAATCAATGTGGGCGCCCAAGAGGAGTCAAGGGAGAAGCAAATAAAAGAGGAAACAAATCCATGGACTTACTTGGTAAGTCTTGGCCGTGTACCTCATGAAAGAAAAAGGGAAATTGGCTCATGAATATGTGATATTCTATAGAAGAGGAAACTACCTTATTGAAGGTGAGACCTCTCCTATAAATAGGAGCCTCATTCCACAAATTTCATTCATCCAAAGTTTTAGAGATTGAGAGCTTCTCTCTCTAGACTTGGCCGCCCCTCTACTCTCTCTCTCTCTCTATTCAATTTCGTTTTATTGTTTTGGCACCTAGGTCCTCATTTGACCTAGTGTTTAGCTCTTCGACTTCAAGACTCGTTCTTAAGTCGTAGTGTTTAATACTGCCCACACACTAATTCCTTTTCTCTCGAGTGATTTAGTGATAGAAACTTTGGTGGTTGCTCGAGTTGCCGAGGAAGGAAGAGAGACGTGCTGCGAGGAGATACGAACGTTGCAACCTTTTCCAAAAGTTTCTCAACGTTCAAGCTTCTAAAAGGTTAGTAATCTTTTATGCTCATATTAGTTTTTATTTACATGTGCTTGCTCTTTGTCTAGATTAGTAAAAACTGTTTTACTTGTAAAAGAAAATTTTTAAAATTCCGCCGCTTACCGAAGCGTTAAACTTTTTCTTAAACCCTAGATCAATTCCAACAAATGCAAGGGAAGGTGAGAGCAAGACAAAAGAGGAAACAAATCCAAGGACTTCCTTGGCAAGTCTTGGCCGTGTGACTCTAAGGAAATAAAGACAATTTTGCTCATGAATATGTGATATTCGATAGAAGAGGAAATTACATTGTTGAAGGTAATTCCTCCCCTATAAATAGAGCCATGATTCCTCTCATTTCATTCATTCCAAAGTTTTAGAGATTGAGAGCTTTACTCTCTAGACTTGGCCACCCATCTCCCTCTCTCTCTATGTTCTTTCCGTTTTTGTTTTGGCACCTATGTCCACATTTGAACTAGTGTTTTTGCTCTTCGACTCTTAGACTTGTTCTTGAGTTGTCGTGTTTAAAAGTGCCCATACACTAATTCCTTTTTTTCTCGAGTGATTCTTGTGATAGAAACTTTTGTGGTTACTCGAGTTTTCCCGAAAAACGAAGAAAGACGAGCTGCGTGGGGAGACGAACGTTTCAACCTTCCTAAGGCTTCTCAACGTTTAAGCTTCACAAAGGTTAGTAAACGAGTAATGCTCTTCAATATTTTTAATTTAAATATAAACATGTGCTTGCTCTTTTTCTAGGTTAGTAAAATCGTTTTACCCGTTTAAAAGAAAATTTTTAAATTCCGCCGCTTGCTCGAAGCGTTAGATCTTTTCTTAACCCTAGATCAATTCATACAATTTGTTGCCTTGCCTGTCCACCAGAAGCGCCGCACCATGGAATCCATTTCTCGACAAAGCCCCAGAGGTAGCTTATGGCCCGCGAGATACAAGGGGATGTTGAGGGCCACTGATTTCACCAGAGTTGTACGAGCTTGATAGGACAGGAAGCGATCCATCCAGCCCTCGAGATGGGCCACGATTTTGGTTTTGATATCGGCGAAGCTCCTCGATTTATTTCGCCCAATAAACAGGGGGTTTCCCAGGTAAAGTGAATTGCTTGCACAACGAGGCATACCTAGCTGTTGGTCTAGTCTCGCACGAACCGCCGGGTTGTAATTTTTAGAGAAGAAAATACCTGATTTTTGGGCATTCACTTGCTGACCAGACCAACTCTGATACTTATCAATACGCGCTCTGCGCCGCTCCGGGAAGCTGCCTCGAGCGACAAACCACGCTCACGTCGTCCTGATTCCGAAGGCCCCTGGGGCCACAAGTTAGGATAAGCTAAGACCAATTAGCCTTTGTAATTTCGGCTCGAAGATTATCACCAAGATCATCACCGGAGGCTCTGCGGCATTATTGACAAGCTTATTTCTCCAGCCCAATCAACGTTCATACCAGGCAGGTGGATTGGAGAAAGCTCCACCCTTGCGAGAGAGCTTATCTCGATTATGAAGAAGAAGAAGAATAAGAAGAAGAAGAAGAAGGGAAATGGTGGGTTGATAGGGATAAAAATCGATACGCACAAGGCATACGATAGGGTCGAGTGGCATTTCATCTGGAAAGTCCATGAGGCCTACGGCTTCTCGGCTAGATTTATATCCTTGGTAAATGAGTGCGTGAAGACGGCATCGTTCGCATTTCTTCTCAACGGCAGCCCGATCGAGAGGATCAAGCCTTCCCGCGCTTCAACAAGGCGACCCACTCTCACCGCTCCTCTTTATCCTGGTCTCAGAGGTGCTCTCGCGGCTCCTTCTCTAAGAAGAGTCGAATGGCAACCTCCATGGGATTATCATAGGTAGGCATTCCCTGCCTATCAGCCACCTTATGTTCGTTGATGACACAGTGTTATTCTGCCGAGCAAAGGAAGATGAAGTGAAGACGCTCCAACGCTGCCTAGACAAGTATCAGAGTTGGTCGGGTCAGCAAGTGAATGCCAAAAAATCAGGTATTTTCTTCTCTAAAAATTGCGACCCGGTGCTTCGTGCGAGACTGAACCAGCAGCTAGGTATGCCTCGTTGTACAAGCGATTCAATTTACCTGGGAAACCCCCTGTTTATCGGGCGAAATAAATCGAGGAGCTTCGCCGGCATCAAAACCAAACTTGCGGCCCATCTCGAGGGCTGGATGGCTCGCTTCCATTCCTATCAAGCTCGTACAACTCTGGTGAAATCAGTGGCCCTCAACATCCCCTTGTATCTCATGTCAGGCCATAAGCTACCTCTGGGGCTTTGTCGAGAAATGGATGCCATGGTGCGGTGCTTCTGGTGGACAGGCAAGGCAGCAAATTATTGGAATTGATCTAGGGTTAAGAAAAAATTTAACGCTTCAAGCAAGCGGCGAATTTAAAATTTTCTTTTAAACAAGTAAAACGATTTTACTAACCTAGACAAAGAGCAAGCACATGTTTATATTTAAATTAAAACTATTAAAGAGCATTACTCGTTTAATAACCTTTATCGAAGCTTGAACGTTGAGAAGCCTTAGGAAGATTGAAACGTTCATCTCCCCACGCTTTGAGCAAGCGGCGGAATCTAAAAATTTTCTTTCAAACAAGTAAAACGATTTTACTAACCTAGACAAAGAGCAAGTACATATGGATAAAAACTATTAATGAGCATTATTTGTTTACTAACCTTTGAGAAGCTTGAACACTGAGAAGCCTTAGGAAGTTCGAAACGTTCGTCTCCCCTTGCAGCACGTCTCTCTTCTTTCCTCGGGAACTCGAGCAACCATGAAAGTTTCTATCACAAGAATCACTCGAGAAAGAAAGGAATTAGTGTGTGGGCACTTTTAAATACGACGACTCAAGACCAAGTCTAAGAGTCGAAGAGCTAAAACACTAGGTCAAATGTGGACCTAGGTGCCAAAACAAAAACGAAAAGAACTTAGAGAGAGAGGGAGAGGGGGCGACCAAGTCTAGAGAGAGAAGCTCTCAATCTCTAAAACTTTGGAATGAATGAAATGAGAGGAATGAGGCCTCTATTTATTGGAGATGAATTACCTTCAACAATGTAATTTCCTCTTCTATAGATATCACATATTCATGAGCAAAATTGTCTTCCTTCCATTTATTTCACACGGCCAAGAGGAGCTTCTAGAAGCCTTTGGATTTGTTTCCTCTTTTGCTCCCTTGCCTTGCCTTGGCCGATCCCCTTCTTTCCTCATAGAGGAAATTTGTTTCCTCTTTTTCTTTTGGCAAGTATCTTCATACATCAATGCACAAAATTGGCTCTCTTTCTCTTGGGTTGGACGTGCACGCCTTCTGGAAGGGGCTTCTAGATTTTTCTTCATTTGTTCATGACAACATAAGAAAATTCCATTAAGAAATTTCAAGTAAAATTCCATGAAATGAAATTAATCCTCAAGGTCCAAATTCCTTAACTTGGCCGAGTGGTTTATTTGTCATCATATGACCATGTCAAAAAATTTATTAACATTCATTTCATCATATGTCCAAAAAGTCAAAAATACCCTTTAGACAATATTCGTAAAACTTGTATCGTTCTTCTTTTGACTTGGCTTCTAGTTTACCTATGCCTACTCGATATGATTTGTGACAGTGACCTCATGGATCCAAATGAACAAAGCTTGAGCTAATATACTTGGACTCAAAAGTTCATAAACCTTTTCCAAGTTTATCTTAATGTTAATTGACTCCACTAAAGAGTTGACACTGAGAATCTCTCGGCTCAAATGAATTTATTTTCTACTCAAGAATTTAACTAAATGGTGATGAGTGGATCCACTGAATATTATCTATGTTTACCCTTCATGAATATCATCAGCTAGTTAGGATTTACAAAATTATCATTTTACCCTTCTAGCTGTTATTTCCTCAACTCCTTTTTTTCGCTTGTGAATAAGTTAGAAACAATGTATTGACGAGGAGCTAACAAGTCACATTGATTCATCCAAAAGAGTCATGACTCAATTTGGACACCGGCCAGTTCATTTATTCACATTCCAAGGAACAAAGCATGAGGTGATATACATTGCATTTCAGCAATCTTGTACATGAATTCCCTATCTATGAGAGCTTCACAAGGTTACTCATGACATCGTCATAACTTAGTACTTCAGCAATAGGTCATGTTAGGAATCACATAGTGAATCCGAACTCTGACTTTCTCAAATGAGAATGCGTAAGCTATGAAATGACATGTCTCATTTCAGGATTGAGGTAAGCATGATGCAATTCAGATGTAGTGACTTTGAGACATAAGAGGTTAAATGGTTTGTTCTTATTCTGTCTCTAGAAGTGCACTGGTCAATTCAGTACCTTCGGAAGAGATCTAGAAGAACTATAAAGTCTCCAACTCTCAATGTCTCATAACCAGACATCATAGATTCTCCTAACAATCGTACTGAGATCAATAGTCCTTTGATCCTTAGATTATGAATATATTATTTTTAAGAAAACCATGAAGAGTTTGTTCATGCAAATCTACATTTGTCTCTTCAATATTGTTAGGTTTGGTTATGGACTGAAGACTAAGGTTTTATCATAAAGCTTTAAACAGACAAGGAAGAATGAATCACTACTACAAAATTGATATTCTGATGCGCAAGACTATCAGATGCGACTAGTCGCATGTAAATAACTTTTAGATGCGACTAGTCGCATCGGATAGTCAATCAGAAGCCAAAAAAATTTGCTCAAATTGTCTTTTGATTTTGACAATCCGATGCGACTAGTCGCATCTGAAAATATGTTGAAACTTTCAGGTGCGACTGTGTCACATCAGATAGTTTTAAATTTTTAGGCGGGCCTCATCTCCCCCTCTTTTATTTCATTAATCTGACGTGGCGAATGAAATTTTTGTTTTTTTTAATTATAATCCGGTGTGACTAGTCGCACCTGAAGAGTTATCCGGTGCGACTAGTCACACTTGAAGAGTTATCAGGTGCGATTAAGTCGCACCTGATGATTAGGGTTTGTTTAAAAACCCAGGTCGCGATCCTTTCTTCTCCAGCCGCTCAAACCCAATTTTTTCACTCTCCCTCTCTGCTAACTTCCCTTCTCCGACCACCCTCTCCTCCGTCCACCCAGCTCTCCTCCGTCCCTCTCTTCTCGGCCTCTTCCTTCGCCGACCACCGCGCCACGTACCCGTACCTGCCTCACTGCCTCGTACACATTCGATCCTCCGTGCGTCTCTGGTCCTCCGCCTCGTACCCGGCCACCGAACCTCCGCCTCATCCGGCCACCGGACCTCGCCAGTCACCACTGCCTCTCTCTCTCACTCGGTATTTCTCTCTCTCACTCCCTCTCTGCCTCGCTCTCTCTCACTCGGTTTAAACTCACAGCCGTCGTCTCGTGCCTCCGGACCTCGCCGTGCGCTCAGCCCCGGCCCCGGTGTCTCCGAGTCACCACTGCCTCTCTCTCTCACTCGGTATTTCTCTCTCTCACTCCCTCTCTGCCTCGCTCCCTCTCTGCCTCGCTCTCTCTCACTCGGTTTAAACTCACAGCCGTCGTCTCGTGCCTCCGGACCTCGCCGTGCGCTCAGCCCCGGCCCCGCTGCCTCCGAGTCACCACTGCCTATCTCTCACTCGGTATTTCTCTCTCTCACTCCCTCTCTGCCTCGCTCTCTCTCACTCGGATTAAACTCACAGCCGTCGTCTCGTGCCTCCGGACCTCGCCGTGTGCTCAGCCCCGGCCCCGCTGCCTCCGAGTCCCAGCCACCGAGCCGTTGTCCCCAAGTCCCAGCCTCCGAGTCGCTGTCCCCGAGTCCCCGGCCAGCCGTCCTAGGTTAGTGTATATATTAGTTTTTTTTATAATCATATATTAGTTAGTTAGCTAGGTTAGTTAGGTTGATAAATATATATTAGTGTATAAATATATATTAGTGTATATATTAGTTAGTTAGGTTAGTGTATATATAATATGTTAGTTAATATGTTAGGTTAGTTAATTAATGTGAAATATGTAAGTTAATAATAATGTGTAACTTAATTAGTATTAATTTGATAATTAATTTAACATGTTTAGTAATTTGGTTAAGTTTAATAATTCTATTAGTTTAGGTTAAAAGTTTAAATTGATTGTAAATTAGTTAGTATTAATATGATAATTTCACATGTTTAATAATGTGATTAGTTTATATTAGGTTAAAATTAAGTTTTAATTGTTTTTTGACATGTTTTGATACATAGTTTGTGACATTTTTAAATTTTTTGCTTTTAATTAATTTAGATTAATTGTAACTAAATTATTACCGAGAAATTGTAATTAGTTTAATAATTACATTTACGTTGCTTAGTTTATAATTAGTTAATTAATTTGTGATAAGTTTGTGTAGTTGATTTAACATGTAATGAAATTGTAATTTAAATAAGAAAAATAGTTTTGTGACATGCTTTGATAGTTTGTGACATGTTTTGATAGTTTGTGATATTTTGTTTATTTCGATTTTTCATTTATAAATGTTGTGATCGAACCACGGAGGTTCGGTTTAGGGCTGAGCTAATTTATAGGATAGTTCTGGATGGTTTGTGTATGTTTTTAAATAATTTTGCAGGTTTTTTGTTTGTCAGTATAATAGGGGAAACTCTGCCGAAATTTCGGTAGAGTTTCGAATTAATTAGTTTAAAAACTCCCAACTTATTCAATCCGAGCTCAAAATAACATAGAATTCATAATCTCTCTTTCATTTTGTTCTCCGTCATCCTTTATCAATAACTCTTGCAAACTTTCATTTCTCGCTCTCATTCAGCGAAATGTCCAATCCAAGTAGAGATTGGATCACGGAGAATAATCGGGTGACATTGCAGTACAAAACCAGTGTTAACGAGTTTATTCGCGCTGCAAGAAGATTCCCTAACGAAAAAGCCAAATATCGGTGTCCTTGCAAACCTTGCAACAACGTGAGATGGCACGACATTGGGGTTGTTAGGAATCATTTGCTGAACAAGGGGTTTACCCCAGGCTACACAAAATGGTATCAACACAGCGAGCTTGAGCGTGTCGTCCTTCCTCATGAAGAAGATTCCATCGGAGGAACAGATCAGAGAGGAATAGGAGGATTGCACGGTACTGTGGAGGATATCAGGGATCACGAGGATTTCGACGATGCTACAGAGCCAACCCAGAGCGAGGTGCGTGCAGAGGAGCAAATGGAAGACCTCTTCGCCGAGTTGGAAGCAGAATTGTACCCTGGATGCAAAGAGTTTTCTTCTTTGTCCTTCTTGGTTTCGTTGATGCACCTCAAAGTCACGAACCATTGGACGAACAAGTCGTTCACAGAACTCTTGCAGCTCTTGAAGAAGTCTCATCCAGCTAATAATCGAATTCCGGAGAAGCATTACGAGGCAAAGGCGAAGCTGAAGTGTTTTGGCATGGGATACGAGATGATCGATGCGTGTATTAACGACTGTGTCCTATTTTGAAAAGATCTCGCGGAAGTCGACGTGTGCCCAGTATGTAACGAGAGCAGATGGAAGCCAACTGGGAAAATGATACCGCAAAATATTTTGCGATATTTTCCCCTGAAAGATCGATTGAAGCGGTTGTACGCGTCTTGACACACGTCGCTTCTGATGCAGTGGCACGAAAGAGATCGCGTCAGGGAAGTTGGTGTTCTACGACATCCTGCAGATGGTACGACGTGGAAAAACCTGGACGAGAGATACCCAGGCTTTGCTGCAGAGCCTCGAAACGTGCGGCTTGGACTAGCTGCAGATGGATTTAATCCGTTCGGAGAAATGAGTTTATCGTACAGCATGTGGCCTGTGGTACTTACTGCGTACAACTTGCCGCCTTGGTTGTGCATGAAGAAAGAGTTCTTGATGCTGACGCTTTTGATCCCGGGGCCTCACTCACCAGGAAAGGACATGGACGTGTTCTTGCAGCCAATTATCGAAGAGCTGAAAGAACTGTGGGAGACCGGATTCCGGGTTCAAGATGGCGCCAACGATGAAGTGTTTCGATTGCGTGCCGCGCTACTCTGGATGATTAACGATTTTCCAGCTCGATCCTATTTATCAGGATGGAGTGGCCAAGGGTATCTCGCTAGCCCGACGTGCAACCTTGACACGGCGTCTTTGAAAGTCAGAAACAGGATCGTCTACTACGACCATCGTCGATTCTTGCGTACGCGTCACCGATTGAGAAAAAGCACCGATCACTACAAGGATCTCCACGAGAAATGCAGTAAACCCGAGAAGTTGACTCCGCAAGACATACTCGCTCAGTTGGCTAGTGTGTCTTGCACGACAACTGGCAAACATGCTAGCTCCGTGGGCAAAAACGAAAGCGAGCCGAGTGCGAACTAAATTGGGCCAAGAAAAGCATCTTTTACGAGTTGCCGTACTGGTCAGATTTGGAGTTGAAGCATAACATGGACTTCATGCACATAGAGAAGAACGTGTGCGAGAATCTTCTCGGAACCTTGCTCAGCTTAGAAAAGAAGAACTACGACACAGATAAGGCGAGGTTTGATTTGATGGACTTGGGCATCAAGACCGCTCTCCACTTGAAAAAACAAGGGGATTCGTGGTACAAACCGCGAGCATCGTACACCTTAACCCTTGATCAGAGGCAGCGATTTACCGAGTTCCTCCAATCTGTCAAATTCCCAGATGGGGTCGCTGGGAATTTGAAGAAAAATGTGACTGCTGATGAAAAGCTCACAGGTTTGAAGTCGCACGATTGCCACGTGATCTTGCAGAGGTTGTTGGCTGTTGGTATTCGTCCTTTTGTGCCAAAAGAAATACATCAAACGATCTCCGAGCTTTAGAACTTTTTCAAGCTGATAAGTTCGAGAACCTTGAGAGTAGAAGATCTTGAAAATGCGCAAGAGTCTATCATCGAGATCTTGTGTAAGCTTGAGATGATATTTCCACCAGCTTTTTTCACGATCATGATTCACGTGGCGATTCATCTACCAGAGGAAGCATTGTATGGCGGCTCGGTGCATATGCGGTGGATGTACCCATTTGAGAGATACCTTGGGACGTTAAAACATTTTGTCAAAAATAGAACTAGACCAGAAGGCTCTATTGCGGAAGCTTATGTTGTAGAAGAAGCTCTGACGTTCGTTGCAAGGTATCTTGAAGATAAAAAAAGTGTAGATGAAGTTCAAGTGCGAGAGCTCTATGTTTTTCGATCCGAGATGTGTGTGCCTTATGGGATGATGAAACCGATAGTATTAGACGATGAACAGAAAGAGAACGCGGAGTGGTACATCTATACCAACTGTCCTGAAGTGGATCCATATTTGACGTAAGTTATCGTTGAGAATGTGTTTCAATTCATTCTTTTTATATATTGCTATTGAAGTAATGTTTTTAATAACAGCGAGCATTTGGATCTCTTGAGCGAATCTGGAGTTCGCGATATTGAAGCGGAGCATAGAAAGAGGTTCAAAATTTGGTTTGAGAAGAAGGTAATAACACAATATCAATGCAATTTTTTGATAAACGCACAAGTGCTAATCAATGCTTTCTTTCGTAATCAGATTTTTGATATGAAAGCTAGTGGTTCTGACGTGTCTGACGAGCTCTATTCGCTTTCTATCGGTTCCCTTCAAGTCGCCTATCAATATCCGAGCCGCTTTGTAAATGGCGTGAAGTTCATCACTCGTCGTCGCGATAATCAACGAGTCACTCAAAATAGCGGTGTATGTGTACTTGTGGATGATTTCACTTACTATGGTCGAATGGAAGACGTCATGGTCGTGAACTATAGGCATAACTGTAGTGTTGTATTGTTCAAATGCATTTGGTACGGTGACAAGTATCATGCCAACCGACTAGTGCACACCGATAAGACTACTGGAGAAACGAGTGCTTATACTGCGAAACAGTGGTTTAAAGATGAGCCGTACGTACTCGCGACTCAAGTCAAACAAGTTTTTTACATCGACGATCTTGTTAAAGGCGGCGACTGGGAAATCGTCCAGGAATGCAATCATCGAGGGATTTGGGACATTCCTGAAGTTGACCCCTCCAACTCAGCCTCGATCCCATTGACTATAGAGTTGTCAAACATCGAGCGTTTGAATCATCGACACGAAACCGATGAATCTGAGTTAGTGACTGTTGTTGACGATGATGAAAATGAGAGATGGGTTGTTTTTGAGGGAGAAGATGTTGATGTCGATATAGAAGATGATATTAACATTATAGGCATAGATGACTGTTACCGGTCCGTCTCGGCCCGGTAGCTCGACGACGGCCACGCTGGCGGCCGTCCTGAGGCCGGCGCTCATCCAAGGCCGACTCTCAGCCAAGGCCGGCTCTCCAAGGCCGGCGCCCGCCAAGGCCGGCTCTCCAAGGCCGGCGCCCGTCCAAGGCCGGCTCTCCAAGGCCGGCTCTCCAAGGCCGGCGCTCGTCCAAGGCCGGCTCTCCAAGGCCGGCGCTCGCCAAGGCCGGCTCTCCAAGGCCGGCGCTCGTCCAAGGCTGGCTCTCCAAGGCCGGCGCTCGCCAAGGCCGGCTCTCCAAGGCCGGCGCTCGTCCAAGTCCGGCTTTCCAAGGCCGGCGCTCGCCAAGGCTGGCTCTCCAAGGCCGGCGCTCGTCCAAGGCCGGCTCTCCAAGGCCGGCGCTCGCCAAGGCCGGCTCTCCAAGGCCGGCTCTCGTCCAAGGCCGGCTCTCCAAGGCCGGCGCTCGGCCAAGGGGTTCCCCAAACATCCCTTGGCCGCCTATAAATATAAGGGTCTCTCCCTTGACCCAGGTAATCCGAATTTGAGTACTGAAACGCTGTCGAACTCGTACCTCGCTCGTTTCTCTCAAGTCTCGACCCCTAAACACTAAACCCTCTACAAACCACCTCAATCCTACTAATGTTGAGCGTCGGAGAGGTAAACAGAGGCAACCCCTCTTTTTCCCCTTTGTAGTTCACACCTTTTCTGCTTGCTTTTCAGGTGCCTGGACGAGACAGATACCACAGACAGCTAAGGGACGGCTTGGGATACCAAGCCCGACACGCTCGAGCCGGAGTGAGACCACTTGGTCCGGCCTTGGGTCTAACCACTTTGGGCTCCTAAATCGTTGTCCGAAAAACTGCGACAACAATGACGATGAATGAGTAATATCTTTTTTGTATGTTTATTTACTATATAATGTAACCACGGTTTTCCTCCGCCATATGTGAGGTTTGTTAATAATAAAATCCGTGGTGCCGTCCACGTTTTTTTTAAACAGAAAACTAATATTTATTTACTAATATTGTTCACATCTTACAGGATGTCAGATGCAGGTGGAGATGAGTCTCCGCTACACCGTTCAGGAGCAGGTGGAGATGAGTCTCCGCTGGAGACACCGGGTTCCCAAGGTCCTAAGAAAACAAGGGGACCAACAACCGGCTCTACTTCGGCAAAAGCAGCGCTTGGGGTACCCGATGCGAAAGTTGTTAGGTATGACCCAATCAACCAAACCTTCTGCCAGGACGTAAGGAAAACAATAAAAAAGGTCGGAGTATTCAACAACCGCGTCGGGGCTTTGGTGAAAGTCCATATCCCGGTCACACTTCGTGATTGGAACGAAGTGACGCCCCAGATGTTGGGCAATATTCTGAGCACACTTCATTCCGAGTACACTTTCGTGTACAAGGATGATGAGACCGAGGAGCTGCTTCCGGCGGATTGCTATCGTCATCAGATTGACCAGACTATCATACGCGATGCAAAGCGAATGAGGCGCAACCAAAAGTCTAGATTATCAGGGACTTTCTTAGGCAAATGTTGTGGGCAAATGAATATCGCCAAGAAAGAAATCCCAAAAGGATATCAAAAAGACGATTGGGAGAAGGTGATAGAGGAGTTCGCAACTGACGATTGGAAGGTAATGTATAATTCAAAAAAATTATGTTATCTTCTATGAAATCAAATTATAACGCAATTTAATATGTGCAGAAAAAGTCTACTCGCAACAGAGACAATTCAAAGAACAAGAAAACGAAGTCCACACAAGGGTCGATTTCTTTTTTGGCTCATCGACATTTGAACGTAAGTTTATTCTAATTTTGTAATAACTTTTTTGCAATAAATACATTACTCATATTTTCATAAGAACTGCAGAGTAGGGAAGATGGGACTTTGGCCTCGGCGTTAAACATGTGGGAGAAAAAACATCAAGATGATCAAGGCAATTGGACGACAGCTTGGGCGCAACAAGCATTTGTAAGTTACTTGTGTTAATTACTTAATAATCAAGTTTCGATAATCTTAATAAATTTTTTAGCATATGTTTGAAGGCGTGAATTATGACTCAAGTCGAGGATATGCAGCGACAAGAAGCGGAGTCAGGCCAAACGTTTGACATAGACCAGGCGGAGCAGTACGCGATGGATACTGTTCTCGGGCAACGTCGAGATTGGTATGTCGGGATAGGTCCCTCGATCCCGAGATCCTCGTATCTCTTGGCTCAGGCTCAGGACGACAGCTCGTCCTCAGGTTCTTCATCGAAGCGCGTTCCAGATCCAGTGGTTAGCGAGCTACAAGCAGCGTTGACCGCACAACAGGCTGCAATGGAAGAGATGAGGCATGAGCAACGAGCACAGATGGAGGCGTTTCAGCGACAGTTCTTTGCCTACACACAGCAGCATCCGTCTCCCATGCAGACATCCCCCGCGATGCTACACCCTGGGACGACGCCGCCATCAGCTTCAATGCCGAATGTTTAGACGCCGCCATCCGCTTCAATGCCAAATGCTGATCAGACGCCAGGTTCGGTAGAATTTCAGCGACATCGTTCGAGCGGCAGCGCACCAGGCCGCCAAGGCGCACGAGGAAGATCTGGCGGAAGAAGAGGCCGTGCATTCCAGAATTGGTAGACTTCGAGTGAAAAAGGGAAACAAAAAGAATAGATTGTAATTTTTTTAATTTATTGAACGTAAATTATCAAATTTTATGAATTTAATATTAGAATTTCTAATAAATTATTTATATAATTATTCTAATTATTTATTTCATTTAACAAAAAAATTATTTAATTAATTTTTAAATAATTTTTTGAATTATAATTTTTAAATAATTAATAGGCTGATTCTATTAGAATCAGAATTTAAAAAAAAAAAACTACAGACAATCAGATGCGACCAGTCGCATCTGATACCTTCGTAGGAAAAGTATCAGATGCGACTAGTCGCATCTGATTGTACTGTAACACGCCAAAATATTAGGCGGAGAATTACTATCAGATGCGACTAGTCGCATCTGATACGTTTCGCGCGAAGGTATCAGATGCGACTAGTCGCACCTAAAATGTCGCACCTGATAGCTATGACTTTCAGGTGCGACAAGTCGCATCTGATATCATCAGGTGCGGACTTTCAGATGCGACTTTGTCGCATCTAAAGTCGCACCTGATGATACTTGCAGGTGCGACTGTGGTGCTTTCAGGTGCGACTTTTGTCGCACCTGATGCTATCAATTGTACTAGTGAATGAACGTTTCAACTTTTATTAATAAATAAGCAATTACAAGCAAGAGTCTTTGTGAGACTTTATTACATCAAATGTACATAAGTAAAGACTAAAACTCTTCTTGTGGGCACCATTGACAACACAAATGATAGATTCTTGGCTCTTCGGAATCGGGACAGGTTATGTCAGCCTCTAACCCACGGCGGCCTAGGTTTTCGTCGCTTGGAGCACTTAAACCATGCTCTCCTCAGAAAGTTGGGTTGGGCAGTTGCGCAGGGAGCTAATATCCTTTGGGTCCAGTGCCTCACGGCGAAATATTACCAGAGGGCCCCGTTCCTCCACTGTGAACTCAAGCAATTGGACTCCCCGGCGTGGAGGGATGTGATGAGCACGCGCAACCTTATCTCTCAAGGCTCCTGCTACGTGATTGGGTCAGGAGAGGGAGTCGATGCCCGTAGGGACAAGTGTGTTGGAATAGATCTAGGGTTTAAGAAAAGATTATCGCTTCTACCAAGTGGGGGAATATAAAAATCTAGACAAAGTGCATGAGCGTATAATTTAAAATTTTAAAATTACTTTGTTTTCACTCGGTACCAACCTTGAATGGAGCTTGAGCGTTGAGAAGCCTTAAGAAGGTTCAAACGCCCGTCTCCCCACTCAGCTCACCTCCCACTAGTCTTCTTGAACCTGTGAGTAACCACGAAAGTTTCTACAACTAGAGTCTTTTCAGTATGGTTAGGATTTAGTGTGTGGGCACTTTTAAACACTATGACTCAAGAACTTGTGTTGGAGCCAAAGAGCTAAAAAAAATGCAAGGTCTAATGAGGACCTAGGTGCCAAAACAAAAGAACAAGAAGAGATCTAGAGAGAGAGAGAGGGGCGGCCAACAATCTAGAGAGAGAAGCTCTCAATCTCTAAAATTATGTTTTGTGAATTGTGAATGATGTGGGGTTATTTATAGGAGGAGGTTTTGCCTTGAAAATGTAGTTTCCTCTTTTCCATTGAATATCATATATTCATGAGCAAATCCTTGTTTCATCTTTTCTTACCCTTGCACGTCCAACCTAAGCCATCATGGCACTTGGATTTGTTTCCTCATTTGCTTTGTCTCTCTCTTGGCCGCCCATATGCTTTCCTCTTAGAGGAAATTTGTTTCCTCTTTTCTTTTGGCAAGTATCTTCAAACATAAATGCACAAAATAATCTCTCTTTCTCTCTTTGGGTTGGACGGTTTGGCCTTCTAGAACAAGCTTCTAGATGCTTCTTTATTTGTTCATGACAACATAAGAAAAGCCCATTTAGAATTTTCATATAAAATTCCATGAAATGAATTCAATCATCAAGGCCCAATTTCTCAAGTGTGGCCATGTGATCCAAGTTCATTTTCATCATATGACAATGTCAAAAAAACTTATTTATTGACATTCATACCATCCTATGTCCAAAAGGACACAATTACCCTTAAGACAATTTTAGTAAAACTTGTCTAGTTCAACGTTTGAACTTGTTTTGACTTAGCTTTCATGTTTAACTATTCCTACTATAATGACTAGTGGTAGTGACCTCATGATTCCAACTGAACAAAGCTTGTGCTAGTATACTTGGACTCAAAAGTTCACAAATCTTTTCCAAGTTTTATCTTAATGCCTACTGACTCCACTAAAAAGTTGACACTGAGAATCTCTCGGTTCAAATGAATTTATTTTCTACTCAAGAGTTCGACATAATTGTGATGAGTGGATCCACTGAATATTATATATGTTTACCCTTCATGAATATCATCAACTAGATGCGATTTACAAAATTACCATTTTACCCTTCTAGCTGTTATTTCCTCAACTCCTTTGTCGCTTGTGAATAAGTTAGAAACAATGTATTGACGAGGAGTTAACTAGTCACATTGATTCATCCAAAAGAGTCACGACTCAATTTGGACACTAGCCAGTTCATTTATTCACATTCCAAGGAACAAAGCATGAGGTGATATACATTGCATTTAAGCAATCTTGTACATGAATTCCCTATCTATGAGATCTTCACAAAGTTACTCATGACATCTTCATAATTTAGTACTTTACCAATAGCCCATGTTCAGAATCACATAGTGAGTCCGAACTCTGACTTTCTCAAAGGAGAATACGTAAGCTATGAAATGACATGTCTCATTTCAGGATTGAGGTAACCATGATACAATTCATATGTAGTGACTTCGAGACATAAGAGGTTAAATGGTTTGTTCTTATTCTGTCTCTAGAAGTGCACTGGTCAATTCAGTATCTTCAGAAGATACCTAAAAGAACTATAGAGTCTCCAACTCTCTATGCCCCATAACCAGACATCATAGATTCTCCTAACAATCGTACTGAGATCAATAGTCCTTTGATCCTTAGATTGTGAATACACTATTTTAAGTAAACCATGAAGAGTTTGTTCATGCAAATCTATATTTGAATCTTCATTTGTTGTTATGTTTGTTTAAGGACTAAAGACTATAGTTTATCATAAAGCTTCAAACAGACAAGGAAGAATGAATGAACGTTTCAACTTTTATTAATTATTCCGTAGTTATAAGCAAGAGTCTCTGTGAGACTTTATTACGTCAAATGTACATAAGTAATGACTACTACTCTTCTTGTGGGCACCATTGACAACAAAGTGGATCTACACTGACCACGTCATCGAATGGAAGGCGTCGTGCCCCCGGTCAATCAGAGTGGCCGAGCTTATGATTATGGAAACCCGAATTTGGGATAGAGGATGATTGGCGCTTTGGGTGGAGGAAGAGTCGAATTTGAGATCTGCTAAGTGAAAACGGTACCGAGTCCACGGAAAGATGAGTTGTGTTGGATGAATTCGGAGAATGGTGACCACTCCATTAAGGGCGCGTATTTGGAGCAGAATAGAGCGGCTTTCGATCCAAAAGACGAGATCTTGACATGCATTTGGAGCTCCAAAATTCATGGAAAGTTGAAGCTCTTCTTGTGGCGACTAGCAGCTAACGCACTCCCAACGGCAATGGTTATCAACCGTATCTTCCCTCATACATTGTTGACTTGCCCGATCTGCCACGAAGAATCCTCGGTCCATCTCTTTTTTCTATGCCCAATGGCCAGAGGGATTTGGTTTACCCTGGGCATGAATTTTGTGGGGCACATCCGCGAAGATCAGAATATTCGCACAGTCCTCCATTGGTTGTTGGGAACAGTCCTGATACCTCAGCTGCAGAGGGCCCAAGTCCAGTAACTTCTTTCCCCTTTTGGAGCTGTGATGGACACGTTGTGGTGGAACCGGAATCAGCGAAAGCTGGACTCTTAATGCCGTCAGCCTCTTAGCTCTTAAGCAAGGCTCGACGGCTCAGTGGAGAGCTTGGCACCCTCTTCCGTTCCCAGGAGGAGTCGGTGGCGCACGAACAGGTTCAACCAGTAGCAGCCTCTGCTCATCAGGCTGTGTGGAATCCCATTGCATCGGACTGGTTCAAGATCATCACTGAAGCAGCGTTCACGGAAGGTAGAGCGGCGATTGGAGTAGCGCGGGTAAGATTGTGGCTCTCTAAGCAGGTCAAGTTCAGGCTTCCTCGATCCTGGAAGCCGAAATGTTGGGTGTTCAGGCAGCAGTTGGAATCGCAGGTCGTCTCACTCTTCAGAAAGTCGTCTTCGAAGGCGACCGCAAGCCACTAATGGACTCCTTTTCAAAAGGACTAAGGTATCCACAGTGGAAACTATCTCCAGTTTTTTTCTAGAATTTTAATTTCCATGTCTTTTTTTCCTCGTTTTTCCTTTGTTTGGGCTCCTCGTGAGTTGAATGGTCTGGCTCACTCCCTTTGTTCTTGGACTTCTCGTTCTGGCTGGAATGGGATGATGCCACTTGAGGACGCTCCTCTCTCTGTGAGGAGTTTTTTCCCAGCCATTGTGACTTAATGAAAAATACTTCTTTTAGCAAAAAAAAAAAAAAAAACCAATATGCGCGCGCGGTTTTGAAAAATATTATATAAAAAAAAACGTTAATATGAAAATGATAAATAACATGAAAAGTTTAAATTGTATTATTTCATGTTTAAGATGTAATCCCAATGACAAACAATTCCTTATATGTAACAAATATATATAATCTAATTAATTTTTTTTTTTTTGGTAAAAAGTCTGCAGTATTAGTATTTGTGATATTAAAAAAAAAAATTACAACCGCGAAACGGAATTAAGTCTTTTGTACTAATCATTTTTATTTTTGTGTTCAGCCATATCTAACACTATGAATTAATTATATTATTTGTGAAGTACAAAAGCCCTCTCAAACATATATAAAAGACAATGCATAAAATCTTTGGTAAAAAAATAATTACATTAAAAAAGAATATGGAAGAAAACGGCACTTATTAAAAAAAATTAAAAATTACTTTTATTCTGGAAGAATTGAGGGATGGCATTTTGAAAAATCCATCATAATGTCAAGAATGTTCCGGTTTGAGAAAATTGCACTATACAATTTTATTAAGGGTCTTTTATCTATATAGTCATTTGACTTATAGCATTTTCTATAATAGTCAACATTTTGTTAATTTTCTGTAAATAGTCACTTCAACTTATTTACGGTACTAAAAAAAATAAAAATAAAAACTCAAAATAGGCTAGAATGTTTTTGGGTATTTTTGAGTGCCGTAAATAAGTTGAGGTGATTATTTATAAAAAAATTATAAAAAGTTGACTATTTAGTAATTCTTAGACTTTCAATAGTTTATTTGGCTAATTGTTATATTTTATTAAATAACATGTTTTTTTATTATAACAAATGAGCAGGACGGATCGTAATTGTTATATGATTTGAAAGATAAACTTTTCAAATCATCTTAGGTTAAATAGTAACATGTCTGAATAGTAAATGATTTTTCTCTTTTGTATATATAATAATAATAATAACTATTAATTAAAAAAATAGTCAATTTAAGCATTTGACATTGTTAAATAGCCAATGTTTAGTGAATCTTAGGTAAATAGTCAGTGTCTTTTATTTACAAGAGCAATTTTAATAACCATAGATATCATTCCCGTCCCAAAATTAGCTATTTAAATGAATTTGATAAATCGCCCCTCTTAACAAGATTAAGTCAATTAAATAATTAATTTTTAAATTTAAAGATGTAACACAATTAAAATTTAAATAAATGACTCACAAAAATATTTAAAAAAACGTAGAATAAATGTGTGAATATCTGTTAGTATGTGTCAATAATTGTAAATATTCTGTAAATATCAGTAAATACGTATAAATGTGAACTACGATTCACTACTACAAATACAATTTTTCAGTGCGGATAACTTTTGGGTGCGACTTTTCGCACCTAAAAGTCGCACCAAAAATTACTTTCGTGTGCGACTTTTCGCACCCAAAAGTCACTGAAGTAACTGTTACCGGTCGTTTTCGGGACACCGGAAATTCAAAAACGATTCAAGGCCGGCCTGGCTTTGCCGGCCGGAAGCCCAACGGGCCCCGGCCCACCAGGCCCGAGCGCCCCGACGCACCCACGGCCCGGCACGGCCCGCGCGCGCACTCCTGCTCCCCCGGCCCTGAGGCCCCTGGCCCAATGGGCCTCAGCGCGCCCTATCGCGCCTGGCTCGCGCGCACTCTGCGCCCCGGCCTCCCGGCCCGCGCACGCACTCCTACGCCCCGACCTCCCGGCCCGCGCGCGCGCTCCCGCGCACCCCGGCCTCCCGGCCTGCGCGCACCTCGGCACCACGGCCGAGCGCCCCTGCTGCCTCAGCCGGGTGTCCCCGCCACCTCGGCCACCTCGGTCGAGCGCCTTCGCCAGCTCGGCCACCTCGGTCGAGCGCATTCGCCAGCTCGGCCACCTCGGTCGAGCACCTTCGCTGGCTCGGCCACCTCGGCCGAGCGCCTTCGTCAGCTCGGCCACCTCGGTCGAGCGCCTTCGCCAGCTCGGCCACCTCGGCCGAGCATCTTCGTCAGCTCGGCCACCTCGACCGAGCGTCTTTGCCACCTCGGCCGAGCGTTCTTGCCACCTCGGCTGGGCACGCCCGCTGCCGGGCACGCCGCGCCCGGCCGAGTCCCGCGCCCGTCCAGGCGACATGTCCCATGCGCCCTGCGCCCTCTTAGGCGTAAGGCCTCGCGCGCCTCACTCCCGGCCACCCAGTGGGCCTCAAGGGGCCGGCCCAAGGCCTCCCCTCAAACATTATAAATACCCCCCCCCTTGGGGAGAAAAACAACACGCTGATTCAGCCCTGAGAATTGATGCATTTTTGAAGAATACATACTTCTTCAAGAACAGTACCTCTCTCGTGCTCTTGTGACATTCCAAGAACACGCACTCCTCCTCCCTCGGCTCAGAAAGTCAAGGACCCCCCTCCATGAGAGGGAGCCCGCTCCTCTTCTGCGACCCGAGGCTCTGCAGTACATACTGTCCTCCTGCTTCTTGGCCCTTGAGCTAGAACTCCGAGCTACGAGGACGCGACCCCTCTAAAGTCTTCACTAGAAGCTACGAGCCGGGTCCTACTCTAAAGCCTTGGATTCACAAAGCCTCCGAGCCCAAGATAGCCTCCCCACACAAATTGAACTACGTTCTGACCTGATCCCGACTAAAGGGTACGTAGGCAGCCAATCTTTGGTACGGTCACACCCCCAAAAACACACCTCAGGGTTTGGAGGGTGCAGCTCGGTCTACGAGCTCCCATTTTTGGCCCGGGCGCGATCACTTGGTCCGGCCTTGGATCGAACCGCCCGAGGTATTTAATCGTTGTTCATTTTCGTGCGACAACATTTTGGCGCTAGAAGGAGGGGGTTTCCCGACTTACACATCCCGAAATCCCTTCTACAGCTCGACCCCTTTCTTCTCGACTCGAGAAAGACATGAGTGGTCAACCACCCGTTCGTTCTGAGGGCGTGAACAACCCCGAAAACGCAACCGCGGTTAAGAAATACTTCCTGCGCTCCCGAGCGCAAGGCGACGAGGAGTCTCTCAACGACGAGAGCCACACTCCCTCGCCCCCTCCTCTTCAGGACAGTCGGGACGACCGCATCCTTGAAATGGAGGAGAAAATCCGCCAGCTGAAGATAGCCAATGCAAGGTACCACCGCCAACTGGCGGGCAAGGCACCTGCACACGGCGCCCCCCACGGGGAATCTGAGGACCTCATGGACGAGGGACATGATTATGACCCCGACTATGAAAGCTTGGAAATTTCAGTGGACGTCGAGACTTCTCTCACCAAGGACGGGGAACTCCCTGTTGAGATCGAAGCCGGTCCGTCGAAAACGAAAGCAATACCGGTCTCCTCTCAAGAAGAGACCTCCCGATGTTCAGCCCCTGACCGACTCGGTCAAAGAGGCAATGTCAGGGAAGGTACAACGACTCGGCGAGTAAGGCGCGTGGCTCGAAGCTCGCACCCCCATACCGCCGGGCCGGATCTTAGAGATCGACTTACCGCCCAACGGAATAACCGTGGCGAAGACCTCCGGGAGAGGCTGAGCGCTCGTAAGGGTCATAACCCTACGACCCCAATCAATGGGGACCCTCGCACGGCTCAAGGGTCGAACGAAAGGCGACAGGTGACTCCTCCTGAACAAGGAGCGACCCCCAACACTGGCCTCGACGTCGTCACCATGATTCACAATCTTCGTAACGAGGTGCGTGACCTGCGTGAAGGCGGCTTGGCCGGTGATACATACGGGGCCGTGGAAGAACATTCCTCTCCCTTCTCCGCCCAAATCCTTGCTGAGGTGTGCACGGGAAACTTCAAACTCCCGAATCTACCTCCATACAATGGGAAATCTGATCCCACGTATCACATCCAACATTACAAAACTTGGATGACGATGCAGGGCGTCTCACCTGGGGCTCTATGCCAAGCTTTTAGTCTTACCCTCACCGGACCCGGTTTCGAGTGGTTTAAGAATTTAAGACCGGGGAGCGTCCAATCGGTCAAAGACCTGAAGGAGATGTTCCTGGCACGATTTGCTACATCCATGGTCCAAAAGAAGACCAAGATGTACTTATGGTCAATCAGGCAAGAGAATAACGAGTCCTTGAGACAGTATCTCACTCGATTCACCACAGAATCGAACAAGGTCGACCGCTTTGACGACAGTGACGCAATTACAGCCATCATCGAGGGCTTGCGCACTGGAGACTTCCTAAAGTCCGTCGTCGGCAGAGTCCCTTCTACGATGGCCGAGTTGATGAACCGAGCCAAAACCTTTATGGGGGTAGAAGATTACCTCGACGGCCGCAGGAACAGCAACCAAAGCTCCCGCCGTCGGGACGAGTCCGGCAACGAGCCTGGCAATCCCCGTAAGAGGATAAACAAAGGAGGTCAGGCTTCCGATAGCCGATCCCCTACGTCTCAAAAGCCACGTCTTGCGAGCAATTTTAGAGACTACTCGGGTTACACCCCCTTGAACGCCCCGCTAGAGCAAATCTACGCTGTGGTGCGTGACAAGTTCGTCGCTCCGGCTCCAATAAGAGGCAACCCCACGTCTCGCGACCGGTCCCGCTATTGCGAGTTCCACCGGGATTACGGTCACACGACCGCTCAGTGCTTCCATCTTAAGAAACAAATTGAGACATTAATCCAGAAGGGAGAACTCAAAGAGTTTGTCCTTCGCTTGGTAGGAGCAGCAGCCCGCACCGACATCAGGCCACAGCCTGAAAAGGGTGGAGGGACCAACCCAAACACCGACCGCACGGCGGTCACAGCTTCGGCTGATGCGCAACTCCACGTCGTCACCACCATACTAGGTGGCTTGCAAGACGGGGACTCGGCCCGGCAAAGGAAAAGGCTCCTCAGAGCTACCTCCCATGAAGGCCTTGCCGGGCAGGTTAACCTCACCTACGAGGAACCTCCGTCCGTACCTTACGAGATGATACAATTCACCAATGAAGAGGCCAAGTGAGTTGTGCACCCGCACAATGACGCTATAGTCCTCAGGGCCCAGGTGGCCAACAATTTGGTAAAAAGAGTTCTTATTGATAACAGCAGCGCAGCCGATATAATCTTTAAGACCACCCTCGAGCGCATGAAGCTCGGGGGGCTCCGCCCTGTCCCAACTCGGACGCCCCTGTTTGGGTTCACAGGAGAAAAGGTCATGACTGAAGGAATCATTGATTTACCAGTCACCTTCGGAACTGCCGGAGGCATCGAAGTCGTTCACATGGTCCCCTTTCTTGTGGTCGACCAGGAGTCGGCCTACAATGTTATCATTGGGCGACCCACGTTGAACAGACTAAGGGCTATCACGTCCACTTATCACCTGCTAGTGAAATTCCCCACCGAAGAGGGAATTGGCGTCATAGCCGGTGATCAGACCCAGGCGAGGATATGCTACGTCCAAGGCGTGGACGGCAAGCCCGCTGAAAAAAGGGTTAACACGATCTACCAATTGGAAGACGACTACCCGTGTGATCAAAAAGACGCACGGCAACTCGGGGAATTAGACCCCCGCGACGATATCGAGAGGTTGAAAGTTGACACCCCCGATGATCTCACTTCGATCGTTCTCGACGAAGCTAAACCTGACCAGGTAGTAAAGATCGGTGCACAACTCCCTCTCGCCATCAAAACTCAACTCGCGTCCTTCCTTCGGGAGTTTAAGGATGTCTTTGCATGGACACATGCAGACATGCCCGGCATAGACCCCGATGTGATTGTGCACCGATTGAATGACGATGAAACCATCGTTGAAAAGGTACAAGCTAGACGTGCGTTCAACCCCGAACGGTACCTAGCAATAAACGAGGAAGTCGAAAAACTTCTCTCCGCTGGTTTCATCCAAGAAGCCAAGTACCCAAAGTGGGTGGCCAATGTGGTCATGGTCAAAAAGCCCAACGGGAAGTGGCGCATTTGCATAGATTACAAAGATCTTAACAAAGCCTGCCCGAAAGATTGCTTTCCACTCCCACGCATCGAACAACTGGTCGACGCCACGGCAGGACATGAACTCCTAAGTTTCATGGACGCCTACTCGGGCTATAACCAGATACGAATGCACGAGCCCGATCAGATCAAGACAACCTTTGTCACTGATCGCGGCCTCTACTGCTACAAGGTCATGCCTTTCGGCCTTAAGAATGCAGGAGCTACTTACCAACGATTGGTAAACCGGATCTTCGCCGACCTAATCGGCAAGACCATGGAAGTATACGTGGACGACAGGCTCGTTAAAAGCCTGTTGGCCACCAACCACGTAGACAACCTGAGGGAGATGTTCTTAATCCTCCGCCGGTACAAAATGAAGCTCAACCCCAACAAATGTGTGTTCGGGGTCGAATCCGGGAAGTTACTTGGCTACATAGTTAGCCGTCGAGGTATCGAAGCGAAACCCGAGAAAATCAAGGCACTCCTTGACATGAAGTCCCCGCGACGTGTCAAGGAAGTCCAAAGTCTGACCGGTCGGATTGCCGCCTTATCGCGTTTTGTGGCCAAAGCAACCGACAAGTGTCAACCGTTCTTCAAAGCAATTAAGAAGACGGACGGCTTTGAATGGACGGACGAGTGCGAAAAGGCCTTCCAAGAAATGAAGGCCTACTTCGGGAAACCTCCCTTCCTCTCCAAGCCAAAAGAAGGCGAGACGCTTTGCATCTACCTTGCCGTCTCCGAATGAGCTGTGAGCGCTGTGCTGATCCGTGAAGAAGATATGGCTCAATGGCCCATCTTCTACATAAGCAAAGCCCTACTTGACACCGAAACGCGTTATACAGAGATAGAGAAGCTCTCTCTTGCTCTCCTCGTAGCCGCCAATAAGCTACGCCCATACTTCCAGGCTCACCCAATCGTTGTCCGGACCGGACACCCAATCGGTAAGGCTCTTCAAAAGGGAACATTGACTCGCATGCCGATCTGGTCCCAAGAATTGAGCAAGTACGGGATTGAGTTTCATCTGAGGCCGGCGATAAAGGCTCAAGCCTTAGCTGATTTCGTGGCAGAATTCTCCTACACTCCCGACATGGGAAGAGCAGAAGACGGCTCGACCGACGACTTGTCGGCTCGAAAGAGAAAGGTCGACCCTACGGGTCCCATCTGGGAACTACACGTAGACGGAGCATCTAATGCCCAAGGAGCAGGCGCCGGCGTGATATTGACAAACCCCGACCGGGAAAAGTTACGCTACGCCCTCCACTACGGATTCCAGGCCTCCAACAATGAGGCCGAGTACGAAGCCCTCATCGTAGGGCTAGAGCTCGCTCAAAAGCTCAACGTACGAAATTTACGAATACACTGTGACTCGCAGTTAATCGTAAATCAGGTTAAAGGCGACTACGTTGCCAAAGAACCTAACATGATCGCCTACTTGGCAAAGACAAATGCCAAGCTAGACGCCTTCTCCTGGTTCGAGATCATCCAGATCCCACGAGAAGAGAACTCCGAGGCTGACGCCTTAGCTTGCCTCGGATCCGGTATCGCCGAAGACGGGTTGGGAACCATCCCAATCGAGTCTCTCTCGCGACCATCCGTCTCACGCGACGAGGTGGGAACGATTGAGAGCGCCGCTCATCCAACTTGGATGACCCCGCTCATGGACTTCTTGCGAAGAGGGCTACTTCCCGAAGACCGCAAAGAAGCCGAAAGGCTAAAAGTCCTCGCATCCAAATACGTGTTGAGAGGCGAAGCCTTATACAAGCGCGGGTATTCAACCCCGCTGCTCCGATGTCTCAACAGCGTCGAGTCGACCAATGTCCTCCGCGAGATCCACGAAGGCCTCTGCGGAAACCACGCCGCTGGAAGGTCCCTCGCGCTCAAAGCGCTTCGACAAGGCTATTTTTGGCCAACGATGAAAAAAGATGCCTACGACTGGGCGAGAAAGTGCGACAAGTGTCAACGTTTCTCCAACGTTCCACGACAGCCGCCATCTCCCCTAAGTAGCATCGTTGTCCCACGCCCCTTCGCGAAATGGGGCGTAGACATTATCGGCAAGCTTCCGAAAGCCCCAAGATAATACGAATACGCCATCGTCGCTATCGACTACCTCACCAAGTGGGTCGAAGCCGAGCCTCTGGCCAGGATCACCGAGGCCAACACTACGAACTTCATCTGGAAGTCCATAATATGCCGCCACGGCATCCCCGCGTCAATCGTGACCGATAACGGCGCGCAGTTCGACAACGCGAGGGTTAGAGAGATCTGCGCCCAACTAGGGATAAGCAAGACATTCTCATCCCCGCGACATCCACAGGCTAATGGCCAGGTGGAAGCCGTCAACAAGACGATTAAGAGCAACCTCAAGAAAAAGCTCGAATCCAAAAAAGGCGCCTGGGCTGAAGAACTGCCTTTCATCCTATGGGCCTATCGAACGACCGTTCGAAACACCACTGGAGAGACCCCCTTCTCCCTAGCTTTTGGGATTGAGGCGGTGGTCCCCGTGGAAATGGAAGTCCCCACCTATCGCGTTGACACTTTCAACGAAAAAGAAAATGAGGAAGCCATGCGCCTCGAACTGGATCTAATCGACGAGAAAAGACGAGGCTCTCACCAGACTCGCTGCACAAAAATGAAAGGTCAAGAGATACTACAACGCCAAATTCAAAAGGCGGATCTTCGCCGTCGGCAGCCTTGTACTCAGACGCGTGTTCCAGAACACCCAAGTGCAAGGCGCCAGAGTCCTAGGCCCAAATTGGGAAGGACCGTATAGAGTCCGACAAGTCATACACGACGGGACCTACTACATCGAGCACGCAGACGGAACTCCAATCCGACACCCGTGGAACGCCGAACACTTGAGGTAGTACCACCAGTGATCAAGCCCCCCCATTATTGCTCTGTTTTCCCTTATTCAATAAAATCCTATGTGCTGTTGTCGCACGAAAATGAACAACTATTGAAAACCTCGGGCGGTTCGATCCAAGGCCGGACCAAGTGATCGCACCCGGGCCAAGAGTGTGAACTCGATAGTCTCAAGCTAGCGTTTTCTCTGATCAACCCGCCTCTCGGGAGAGGTAGGGGGTGAGGAGGAGGAGTGACCGTGCCTTGGTTGTCGGCTGCCTATGTACCCGTGCGTGGGATCAGGTCAGAACGTAGTTCAAGCGTGAAAGACGCAGTATGAGGCGTAGAACCTCGGCGGAGAAGCGTGCTCGATGAAGGAGACGGGGCGCGAGGAGTCCTCGGCAGCGTCTCAGAACTTCGGAGATCGCGTACGCGTCTAGCGTGTTAGACGCGCGAGGGGAACTCTAGTCGAAAACCCTAGGGGCGTGCTTGAGCACCGGAGAACGTTCGGTCAGAGGGAGCGACGTCCGGGAAGTCCCCGTGAGTGCTTCGAAACCTCTGAGAACGGGGGAGAGAGAAGAGAGACTGCTTCAGGCCAAATATGGCATCCAGAGAAGCAGAGAAGAGTAAGAAATCGAGCGTGTCGATAGGAGATGAAGAAAATTTATTGAATTGAATAGGATTCAATGGGATGGCTTTCCCCTCAATGGGAGGGGGTTTATATAGGTGTTTGGGGGCCTTAGAAGGTCCCTTTTTCATCCATGTGGGACTAGGAACGCGCATGCCATCAAGTGGAGGCACACGGCGCGCGCGGCGCGCGGGTTACCAGGCGCGGCGCAAGACGCGCGGTGCATGGAACGCGCGGTACGGGCACGTCCTGGCACGGCGAGCGCCTGCCTGGCACGGCGCGCTGCTTGCTGCACGGCTGGCCGGCGTAGCGTACTGTGCGCGCG
Organism: Urtica dioica subsp. dioica; assembly: GCF_054948205.1. Lineage (NCBI taxonomy): Eukaryota > Viridiplantae > Streptophyta > Magnoliopsida > Rosales > Urticaceae > Urtica > Urtica dioica. Next base: position 36,603,957 of record NC_142756.1, on the reverse strand, counting down.
GTGAACGGCTCGTCTTGCCGGGCTCTTGCGGGCCTTCAAATACCATTCTTCCCACGTGAAACATGAAGGTTTCCACTTGACGAGAGTGGCTCGACTCGAGGAGCGAAGCTCGACTCGAGGAGACTGACTCAAGGCTCGACTCGAGGAGCGAAGCTCGACTCGAGGAGACTGACTCAAGGCTCGACTCGAGGAACGAAGCTCGACTCGAGGAGACTGACTCAAGGCTCAACTCGAGGAGCGAAGCTCGACTCGAGGAGACTGTACGAAGTCTCAACTTGAGGGGCTAGGCTCGACTCAAGGAGTCAAGAGTTCGGGCGAGGGCTTGAAGAATTGCCGCTCTTCAGGACCTCCGGCCTGACCATCGGCCCTTTGAGCGACGTGCCTTCTTGGCGTCTCGGGTTTTCCGAAAACGACCGACAACATTAGCCCCCCAAGTTCGTCGCTCGGGAGGTGTCCTAGCGATGAACTTTTTGTTCTTCTGGTTGGGTGTTTGAGGAAAATATTTCCCGTGTCTTGCGACCCCGAGGAAAAATATTTTCCTCTTCTCTTTCTTCTTTTTTTTTTTTTTTTTTTTTCAGGGGGCCGCGCGGCGCGCGCCCTGGACGGCGCGGCACGCGGTCTGCGCAGCGCGCCCAGTGCGCGGGGCTGGTTTGCCTTGCGCGGGAGAACTCCGACTTTTTGGAGTTTTTTCTCCGATTTTGCTCCTTGTGGGAGTAGGATTTCGACTCCTACCCCCCTAGAAGTCTATAAATAGGCCTCCTCCCTTCTCTTTATTCCTCACTTTATTTTTTTCTCTCTTTTCTACGCTTGTTTTCTCTTTTACGCTTGCATTATGGGTGTCCCTCCCCTTTTCTCAGCTGAGAGTCCCGAGATTGATTTCTCTCTCTTGTTTCAGGGTTCTGAACACGCAGAGGATGATCTCTTCGCGGGATTAAGGGAAGTTCCTCTGCACGTGGAAGAAAATCCAAGCGGAGTAGAGCAGTGGCTGGAGGAAGGCGAGCTGGGTGCGACCGTGCCCGCTGCTCAGCCTCACGAAGAGTGCGCGCCAACTGGGGAGTTTGATCATCCGGCGTCCGAGGAGCCTACCCCTCGCCTCGTGATCAACTTAGTCGGCGAGGGGTTCGTGACAAAGCCCGCCTCGACGTGCCGCATTCCGACTTGGACTCTCAAGGCGTGCCGGGAGATGTTACGGACGCGTGTGCGGTGACTCTGCTAGAGTCGGTTCTCGACGAGATAGACTGCGTGGACGACTTTGGTCCCGAGTCTGAAGATCCCGGAGGTGAGTCAGAGACATGTCCAGGGGCCGAAGGCCTCGCATCGGAGCGTCCCGAGGTACCGTTGGCAGCTGCCGCGGTCGTGTCGGAGGGCAGGGGCCCTTCCGTGGAGCCAGGGGGTTCTCAGCCCGAGACCCCTGACGCAGAGACGTTAGTATCGGCGAGGTCGCTTGCTAGGATTTTTCCCTTTAGCGCACTTGTCTTAGCGCATGCTTTCTAGGATTTGAGGCAGTTGCCCCTTTCTTTTATGAGTAGTTATATTTTTTATTCTTATGAATGTTTTCGCACATTCATCTTTTATGGCACGCTTAGACGGTCAATTGTTTGTGTCAATGGTTTTGCCCGTCCTTTAACCTCAGCAGGATACCTTTTCAAACACGCCAGTCACTTGGATGGTTTACGTTCTTAAGTATTTTCAACTGCGAGTCAGCCATGCTACGTAGGCGCCTTCCGTGTGCCGGATTGTGCCAAGTGGACGTCTCAGGCCGTGCCAGGTAGGCGTTTTAAGCGCGCCATGTAGGCGTCTTGGGTTACGCCATATAGGCGTCTTAAGTGCGCCATATAGGCGTCTTAAGTGCGCCATGTAGGCGTCTTAGGTTGCGCCATGTAGGCGTCTTAAGTGCGCCATGTAGGCGTCTTACGGGTTGCGCCTTTACGTGTCTTACGTGCACCATGTAGGCGTCTTAGGTTACGCCATGTAGGCGTCTTACGGGTTGCGCCTTTACGCGTCTTACGTGCGCCATGTAGGCGTCTTACGGGTCGCGCCTTTACGCGTCTTACGTGCGCCATGTAGGCGTCTTAGGTTGCGCCATGTAGGCGTCTTACGGGTTGCGCCTTTACGCGTCTTACGTGCGCCATGTAGGCATCTTAAGTGCGCCATGTATGCGTCTTAGGTTGCGCCATGTAGGCGTCTTACGGGTTGCGCCTTTACGCGTCTTACTTGCGCCATGCAGGCGTCTTAAGTGCGCCATGTATGGGTCTTAGGTTGCGCCATGTAGGCGTCTTACGGGTTGGGCCTTTACGCGTCTTACGTGCGCCATGTAGGCGTCTTAGGTTGTGCCATGTAGGCGTCTTAAGTTGCGCCATGTAGGCGTCTTGCGTGCGCCATGTAGGCGTCTTAAGTGCGCCATGTAGGCGTCTTAGGTTGCGCCATGTAGGCGTCTTACGGGTTGCGCCTTTACGCGTCTTACGTGCGCCATTTTGGCGTCTTAAGTGCGCCATGTAGGAGTCTTACGTGCACCATGTAGGCGTCTTAAGTGCGCCATGTAGGCGTCTTAGGTTGCGCCATGTAGGCGTCTTACGGGTTGCGCCTTTACGCGTCTTACGTGCGCCATGTAGGCGTCTTAAGTGCGCCATGTAGGCGTCTTAAGTGCGCCCTGTAGGTGTCTTACGGGTTGCGCCTTTACGCGTCTTACGTGCGCCATGTAGGCGTCTTAGGTTGCGCCATGTAGGCGTCTTACGTTGCACCATGTAGGCGTGTTAGGTTGCGCCATGTAGGCGTCTTAAGTGCGCCATGTAGGCGTCTTAAGTGCGCCATGTAGGCGTCTTAGGTTGCGCCATGTAGGCGTCTTACGGGTTGCGCCTTTACGCGTCTTACGTGCGCCATGTAGGCGTCTTAAGCGCGCCATGTAGGCGTCTTAGGTTGCGCCATGTAGGCGTCTTACGGGTTGCGCCTTTACGCGTCTTACGTGCGCCATGTAGGCGTCTTAGGTTGCGCCATGTAGGCGTCTTACGGGTTGCGCCTTTACGCGTCTAACGTGCGCCATGTAGGCGTCTTAAGTGCGCCATGTAGGCGTCTTAGGTTGCGCCATGTAGGCGTCTTACGGGTTGCGCCTTTACGCGTCCTACGTGCGCCATGTAGGCGTCTTAAGTGCACCATGTAGGAGTCTTACGTGCACCATGTAGGCGTCTTAAGTGCGCCATGTAGGCGTCTTACGTTGCGCCATGTAGGCGTCTTACGGGTTGCGCCTTTACGCGTCTTACGTGCGCCATGTAGGCGTCTTAAGTGCGCCATGTAGGCATCTTAGGTTGCGCCCTGTAGGTGTCTTACGGGTTGCGCCTTTACGCGTCCTACGTGCGCCATGAACACGTCTTAGGTTGCGCCATGTAGGCGTCTTACATTGCGCCATGTAGGCGTCTTAGGTTGCGCCATGTAGCCGTCTTAAGTGCGCCATGTAGGCGTCTTAAGTGCGCCATGTAAGCGTCTTAGGTTGCGCCATGTAGGCTTCTTAAGTGCGCCATGTAGACGTCTTAAGTGCGCCATGTAGGCGTCTTAGGTTGCGCCATGTAGGCGTCTTACGGGTCGCGCCTTTACGCGTCTTACGTGCGCCATGTAGGCGTCTTAGGTTGCGCCATGTAGGCGTCTTACGGGTTGCACCTTTACGCGTCTTACGTGCGCCATGTAGGCATCTTAAGTGCGCCATGTAGGCGTCTTAGGTTGCGCCATGTAGGCGTCTTACGGGTTGCGCCTTTACGCATCTTACGTGCGCCATGTAGGCGTCTTAAGTGCGCCATATAGGGGTCTTAGGTTGCGCCATGTAGGCGTCTTACGGGTTGCGCCTTTATGCGTCTTACGTGCGCCATGTAGGCATCTTAGGTTGCGCCATGTAGGCGTCTTAAGTTGCGCCATGTAGGCGTCTTGCGTGCGCCATGTAGGCGTCTTACGGGTTGCGCCTTTACGCGTTTTACGTGCGCCATGTACGCGTCTTAGGTTGCGCCATGTAGGCGTCTTACGGGTTGTGCCTTTACGCGTCTTAAGTGCGCCATGTAGGCGTCATAGGTTGCGCCATGTAGGCGTCTTACGGGTTGCCCCTTTACGCGTCTTATGTGCGCCATGTAGGCGTCTTAAGTGCGCCATGTAGGCGTCTTAGGTTGCGCCATGTAGGCGTCTTACGAGTTGCCCCTTTATGCGTCTTACGTGCGCCATGTAGGCGTCTTAGGTTGCGCCATGTAGGCATCTTAAGTTGCGCCATGTAGGCGTCTTGCGTGCGCCATGTAGGCATCTTACGGGTTGCGCCTTTACGCGTCTTACGTGCGCCATGTAGGCTTCTTAGGTTGCGCCATGTAGGCGTCTTACGGGTTGCACCTTTGCGCGTCTTACGTGCGCCATGTAGGCGTCTTAAGTGCGCCATGTAGGCGTCTTAGGTTGCGCCATGTAGGCGTCTTACGGGTTGCGCCTTTACGCGTCTTACGTGCGTCATGTAGGCGTCTTAAGTGCGCCATGTAGGCGTCTTAGGTTGCGCCATGTAGGCGTCTTACGGGTTGCGCCTTTACGCGTCTTACGTGCGCCATGTAGGTGTTGTCGGTCCGTCTCGGACCGACGGGGATTAAGGCGTCACTTCGACCTACGCGACCGGTGCAAGGCCTCGAGGGGCGTACGCTTGCCTCGGCCTTTGGCCGGCCCAAACCAATGGCCGGGCCAAGGGTCAGCTGGCCAGTGGCCGGCCATATGCTCAGCCGGCCAGTGGCCGGCCATATGCTTGACCGGCCTGTCGCCGGCCCAAAGGTCAGTCGGCCACGTCCAAGGCCGGCCCTCCTCCATGGCCGGGCCGGCTCTCCATGGCCGGCCCTCCAAGGCCGGCCCTCCTCCATGGCCGGCTCTCCAAGGCCGGCACTCCAAGGCCGGCTCTCCAAGGCCGGCACTCCATGGCCGGCTCTCCATGGCCGGCTCTCCAAGGCCGGCACTCCAAGGCCGGCCCTCCTCCAAGGCCGGCCCTCCTCCATGGCCGGCTCTCCATGGCCGGCCCTCCTCCATGGCCGGCTCTCCATGCCCGGCCCTCCTCCAAGGCCGGCCCTCCTCCATGGCCGGCTTTCCATGGCCGGCCCTCCTCCAAGGCCGGCCTTCCTCCATGGCCGGCTCTCCAAGGCCGGCACTCCAAGGCCGGCCCTCCTCCAAGGCCGGCCCTCCTCCATGGCCGGCTCTCCATGGCCGGCTCTCCTCCAAGGCCGGCCCAACCTTGCTCACTCGGCCAAGGGGTCTTCAAACCACCCCTTGGCTGCCTATAAATACGGGGGCCGCTCCCCTAGTCCAGGTAATCCATTCTTGAGTACTGAAACGCTGCCGAACTCGTACCTCGCTCGTTTCTCTCAAGTCTCGGCCTCTAAGCACCCCTAAAACCTCTATACTCCACCTCAATCCCACTAATGTTGAGCGTCGGAGAGGTAAACAGGGGCACCCCCCCTGTTTCCCCTTTGTAGTTCACAATCTCTTTCTTGCTTTTCAGGTATCGAGACAAGGTGAGCTTCACCCACAGCTAAGGGACGGCTTGGGATACCAAGCCCGACACGCTCGAGTCGAGACGAGACCACTTTGTCCGGCCTTGGGTCTGACCGTCTGCGACTCCTAAATTGTTGTCCGAAAAACTGCGACAACATTTTGGCGCTAGAAGGAGGGGCACCGACCTTAGCACGCTCTCCCTCCCATTCCACACTTTCACCACTCCTACGACTCTCGAGAGATGAGTCACCTACCCACTACCTCCGCGGGTACACGAGCGACGAGCTCGAGGTACGGTCTACGACTCCTCGCACACCGTCTTGAAGGGCAACCTCGCGATAGCGAGAGCCAGCCCCAAGACTCGGTGAACGACCCCGAGGCCGAGCTCCGAGAGGACACGGCCCGGCGGCTCGCGGAGCTCCTTGACCGTCCCGGCGTTGACGGCTCCCTCATCGCTGATCTCCTCGGCTACGACGTCGAGGATCGATCTGCTCAGGATGACTCCGACCCCGAATACGTGGGGGAGTCAAGGACCAACGAGGCCACCCCTAGCCCCGCTCAAGCACGACCCGAGAGGGCCAATGGTGCGTTGGCCGATCCTTTGTACCCGGCGCGACAACAGGCACGGTCACAGTCCCGGGGACTCGCCCCCTCGGTTTCAAGAGGTGGCCGGACACGGCCCCTCGCCGAGGAGAGAGCGACTCTGGTCAAAGATGGAGCCGATAGCCGAAGCGCTCGCCGGACGACCCGACCAAGGGCGACCTCGCCTCGTCACGCACCAAGCGTGGACCTTAGAGAGCGCTTGACGGCGCAGAGAAACTCCCGAGGGGAGGATCTCCGCCAAAGGCTAAATTCTCGAAGGGACGCGCTCCCCGCCGCAACTCTCGGCCGGCCTCAGGCCAATGTCATGGACCAAGCGTCCAACGAGCGCCAACCGGTGACTCCCGTGGCCCCGACGGTCGGCCCTGCTAACGGGCTTGACATGGTCACGATGATTCAGAGCCTCCAAAATCAAATCATCGAGATGAGGGAGTCAGGGAGGCAAAGGCCGTACGGAGGGATCGAGGAATCATACTCTCCCTTCGCCGCACAAGTCCTCGCGCAGCCATGCGCGGGAAACTTCAAGTTACCGTCCATTCCCCGCTATGATGGGCGTACGGACCCCCACTTCCACGTCCAACACTATGAGACGTGGATGACGATGCAAGGGCAGACGGACGCCACCCTCTGCCAAGCCTTCAGCCTAACCCTCACGGGGTCGGGCTTTGAGTGGTTCCGGAGTTTGAGGCCTGGAAGCATCCCGTCCTTCCGGGCCTTGCGAGAGGCTTTCCTCGCCCGCTTCGCCACACTTGTGGCACAAAAGAAGTCAAAGGCCCACCTCCTCTCCATTCGGCAAGGGAGAGATGAGACATTGAGACAATACCTCGCTCGCTTCACCGAGGAGTCTCACAAAGTCGAGGGCTTCGACGACAAGGACGCCATCACAGCGATCACCGAGGGAGTTCGCACGAGCGACTTCCTCAAATCCATTGTCGGGCAAGTCCCGCGAGACATGGCGGAGCTGATGACGAGAGCCCGCACACATATGGGAATCGAGGACTATCTCGATGGCCGCGATGGCCGAAAGTCAGGAGGACAAGGTAGTCGCCACCGAGAAGAACAGGACGAAGATCGTCCCGACCCTCAGAGGAAGAGGAGCAAGGGAGGCCGGGCCCCTAACGGTCGCCCCCTCTCCGGTCCAAGATCGTCGCACATTGATAGCTTTCGAGCGTTATCAACGTACACCCCACTGAACACTCCGCAAGAGCGGATCCTAGCTCTGCACTGCGACAAGCTAGGAAGTCCGGCTCCTCTTGCGAAGGATCCCGCGAAGAGGGATCGAAACAAGTTCTGCGAGTACCACCAGGATCACGGGCATCTGACGTCCGAGTGCTATCATCTCAGGCGTCAGATCGAGGCCCTGATTCAAGACGGGAAGTTAAAAGAGTATGTCCCGAGAACGGTCGGGACGGCCACGATGCACGAAGATCATCCACGGCAAGGAAGGAAGGGTCCGGCGACGGTGACTGTCACGGACCGGGCGACGATTGAAGAACCGGAGAGCTCACAGCTGCATGTCGTGGGCTCGATCATGGGTGGCCCGGAGTTTGGGGACTCGTCCACGCAAAGGAAGAAGTACGTGCGCGAGGTTTCCCGAGGAAAAGTTGCGCACTACATCAACCATACGTATGAAGCCCCCCCTCCGGCCCCGTTCGAGTCACTGTTCTTCACCGGCCAAGAGGCGACGCGAGTTCTCCACCCGCACAATGACGCAATAGTCGTCTCGGCCCCGGTCGCCAACAATCTCGTCCGAAGAATCCTGATTGATAACGGCAGCTCGGCCGACATCGTCTTCAAATCAGCATTGGACAGGATGAAGCTGACCGGATTGAAACCGACCCCAATCTCGACCCCACTCTTCGGCTTCTCCGGGGAGAGGGTCATGACGGAAGGAACCATCGACCTCCCGGTCACCTTCGGAACACCGGGGGGGCTCGAGGCCACTCGCATCGTATCCTTCCTAGTTGTGGACCAGCCCTCAGCGTACAACATCATCATCGGCCGCCCGACTCTCAACCGGCTGAAGGCCATAACGTCCACCTATCACCTGATGATGAAGTTCCCAACTGAGAAGGGGATTGCCATCATGTTGGGAGACCAATCGATGGCGAGGATGTGCTACGTCCAAGGCGTGGACGGGAAAGGGAAGGAAAAGATGGTGAGCGCCATCCTTTAGCTCGGTCAAGCTGCAGAAGTTGGCACGGCAGTGGAAGCCGGCTCCCGTTTCTCATTATGTCATTTTATTTCCAGTTTTAAGACAATCTCGAATTTCAATAAGGCCAATGGCCTAGGGATGTAATTTTTTGACTATTTCTACATGGTAATTAGATTACATTTCACCTCGAAATCTTTATCTTATTGCATTATAATTTCTAGTCTCCTCTACGAGTACACGAGAAACTCGGGGGGCTAATGGGAAACAATGCTCAACGAAACTAGAGCTCGCTCGCTCAAAAAAAAAAAAAAAAAAAAACTCAAAAACGAAGACGTGCAAATCGATTATGCCTTCGTTGGCAAATCGAGAAAATAAGACGCGCACAACACAACGAAGACATGCAAATCGATTATGCCTTCGGTGGCGGATCGAGAACATAAGACGCGCACAATACAGCAAAGTCATGCAAATCGATTATGCCTTCGTTGGCAAGTCGAGAAAATAAGACGCGCACAACACAATAAAGTCGTGCTAATCGATCACGCCTTCATTGGCAAGTCGAGAAAATAAGACACGCACAATAAAGTCGTGCCAATCGATCACGCCTTCATTGGCAAGTCGAGAAAATAAGACACGCACAATAAAGTCGTGCAAATCGATTATGCCTTCGGTGGCAAATCGAGAACATAAGACGCGCACAATACAACAAAGACGTGCAAATCGATTATGCCTTCGGTGGCGAATCGAGAACATAAGACGCGCACAATACAGCAAAGACGTGCAAAACGATTATGCCTTCGTTGGCAAATCGAGAAAATAAGACGCGCACAACACAACGAAGACGTGCAAATCGATTATGCCTTCGGTGGCGGATCGAGAACATAAGACGCGCACAATACAGCAAAGTCGTGCAAATCGATTATGCCTTCGTTGGCAAGTCGAGAAAATAAGACGCGCACAACACAATAAAGTCGTGCTAATCGATCACGCCTTAATTGGCAAGTCGAGAAAATAAGACACGCACAATAAAGTCGTGCCAATCGATCACGCCTTCATTGGCAAGTCGAGAAAATAAGACACGCACAATAAAGTCGTGCAAATCGATTATGCCATCGGTGGAAAATCGAGAACATAAGACGCGCACAATACAACAAAGACGTGCAAATCGATTATGCCTTCGGTGGCGAATCGAGAACATAAGACGCGCACAATACAACAAAGTCGTGCAAATCGATTATGCCTTCGTTCGCAAGTTGAGAAAATAAGACGCGCACAACACAGTAAAGTCGTGCCAATCGATCACGCCTTCATTGGCAAGTCGAGAAAATAAGACACGCACAATAAAGTCGTGCAAATCGATTATGCCTTCATTGGCAAGTCGAGAAAATAAGACGTGCACAACACAATAAAGTCGTGCTAATCGATCACGCCTTCATTGGCAAGTCGAGAAAATAAGACACACACAATAAAGTCGTGCCAATCGATCACGCCTTCATTGGCAAGTTGAGAAAATAAGACACGCACAATAAAGTCGTGCAAATCGATTATGCCTTCGGTGCCAAATCGAGAACATAAGGCGCGCACAATACAACAAAGACGTGCAAATCGATTATGCCTTCGGTGGCGAATCGAGAACATAAGACGCGCACAATACAGCAAAGTCGTGCAAATCGATTATGCCTTCGTTGGCAAGTCGAGAAAATAAGACGCGCACAACACAGTAAAGTCGTGCCAATCGATCACGCCTTCATTGGCAAGTCGAGAAAATAAGACACGCACAATAAAGTCGTGCTAATCGATCACGCCTTCATTGGTAAGTCGAGAAAGTAGGACACGCACGGTCAACCCGAAACAATAAGTCGTCCCTCGTGACGCCCAAAGGCCGTTCCTCATGACGCAAACCCAATCCATATGAAAGCGTGGATTTTGAGTTTCCACTCGATCTACGCTCGACCAGAAACTCGGGGGGCTAATGTTGTCGGTCTGTCTCGGACCGACGGGGACTAAGGCGTCACTTCGACCCACGCGACCGGTGCAAGGCCTCGAGGGGCGAACCCTTGCCTCGGTCTTTGGCCGGCCCAAACCAATGGCCGGGCCAAGGGTCAGCTGGCCAATGGCCGGCCATATGCTCAGCCGGCCAGTGGCCGGCCATATGCTTGACCGGCCTGTCGCCGGCCCAAAGGTCAGTCGGCCACGTCCAAGGCCGGCCCTCCTCCATGGCCGGCTCTCCATGGCCGGCCCTCCAAGGCGTCTTACGTGCGCCATGTAGGCGTCTTACGTGCGCCATGTAGGCGTCTTACGTGCGCCATGTAGGCGTCTTAAGTGCCCCATGTAGGCGTCTTAGGTTGCGCCATGTAGGCGTCTTACGGGTTGCGCCTTTACGCGTCTTACGTGCGCCATGTAGGCGTCTTAGGTTGCGCCATGTAGGCGTCTTACGGGTTGCACCTTTACACGTATTACGTGCGCCATGTAGGCGTCTTAAGTGCGCCATGTAGGCGTCTTAGGTTGCGCCATGTAGGCATCTTACGGGTTGCACCTTTACGCGTCTTACGTGCGCCATGTAGGCGTCTTAAGTGCGCCATGTAGGCGTCTTACGTGCACCATGTAGACGTCTTACGGGTTGCGCCTTTATGCGTGTTACGTGCGCCATGTAGGCGTCTTAAGTGCGCCATGTAGGGGTCTTAGGTTACGCCATGTAGGCGTCTTAGGTTGCGCCATGTAGGCATCTTAAGTTGCGGCATGTAGGCGTCTTGCGTGCGCCATGTAGGCGTCTTAAGTTGCGCCATGTAGGCGTCTTGCGTGCGCCATGTAGGCGTCTTACGGGTTGCGCCTTTACGCGTCTTACGTGCGCCATGTACGCGTCTTAGGTTGCACCATGTAGGCGTCTTACGGGTTGCGCCTTTACGCGTCTTACGTGCGCCATGTAAGCGTCTTAAGTGCGCCATGTAGGCGTCTTAGATTGCGCCATGTAGGCATCTTACGGGTTGCGCCTTTACGCGTCTTACGTGCGCCATGTAGGCGTCTTAAGTGCGCCATGTAGGCGTCTTATGTTGCGCCATGTAGGCGTCTTACGAGTTGCGCCTTTATGCGTCTTACGTGCGCCATGTAGGCGTCTTAGGTTGCGCCATGTAGGCGTCTTAAGTTGCGCCATGTAGGCGTCTTGCGTGCGCCATGTAGGCATCTTACGGGTTGCGCCTTTACGCGTCTTACGTGCGCCATGTAGGCCTCTTAGGTTGCGCCATGTAGGCGTCTTACGGGTTGCGCCTTTACGCGTCTTACGTGCGCCATGTAGGCGTCTTAAGTGCGCCATGTAGGCGTCTTAGGTTGCGCCATGTAGGCGTCTTACGGGTTGCGCCTTTACGCGTCTTACGTGCGCCATGTAGGCGTCTTAAGTGCGCCATGTAGGCGGCTTAGGTTGCGCCATGTAGGCGTCTTACGGGTTGCGCCTTTACGCGTTTTACGTGCGCCATGTAGGCGTCTTAGGTTGCGCCATGTAGGCGTCTTACGGGTTGCGCCTTTACGCGTCTTACGTGCGCCATGTAGGCGTCTTAAGTGCGCCATGTAGGCGTCTTAGGTTGCGCCATGTAGGCATCTTACGGGTTGCACCTTTACGCGTCTTATGTGCGCCATGTAGGCGTCTTAAGTGCGCCATGTAGGCGTCTTACGTGCACCATGTAGGCGTCTTACGGCTTGCACCTTTATGCGTCTTACGTGCGCCATGTAGGCGTCTTAAGTGCGCCATGTAGGGGTCTTAGGTTGCGCCATGTAGGCGTCTTAGGTTGCGCCATGTAGGCGTCTTAAGTTGCGGCATGTAGGCGTCTTGCGTGCGCCATGTAGGCGTCTTAAGTTGCGCCATGTAGGCGTCTTGTGTGCGCCATGTAGTCGTCTTACGGGTTGCGCCTTTACGCGTCTTACGTGCGCCATGTACACGTCTTAGGTTGCGCCATGTAGGCGTCTTACGGGTTGCGCCTTTACGCGTCTTACGTGCTCCATGTAGGCGTCTTAAGTGCGCCATGTAGGCGTCTTAGGTTGCGCCATGTAGGCGTCTTACGAGTTGCGCCTTTATGCGTCTTACGTGCGCCATGTAGGCGTCTTAGGTTGCGCCATGTAGGCGTCTTAAGTTGCGCCATGTAGGCGTCTTGCGTGCGCCATGTAGGCAACTTACGTGTTGCGCCTTTACGCATCTTACGTGCGTCATGTAGGCTTCTTAGGTTGCGCCATGTAGGCGTCTTACGGGTTGCGCCTTTACGCGTCTTACGTGCGTCATGTAGGCGTCTTAAGTGCGCCATGTCGGCGTCTTAGGTTGCGCCATGTAGGCGTCTTACGGGTTGCGCCTTTACGCGTCTTACGTGCGCCATGTAGGCGTCTTAAGTGCGCCATGTAGGCGGCTTAGGTTGCGCCATGTAGGCGTCTTACGGGTTGCGCCTTTACGCGTCTTACGTGCGCCATGTAGGCGTCTTAGGTTGCGCCATGTAGGCGTCTTACAGGTTCCGCCTTTACGCGTCTTACGTGCGCCATGTAGGCGTCTTGCGTGCGCCATGTAGGCGTCTTAAGTGCGCCATGTAGGTGTCTTAGGTTGCGCCATGTAGGCGTCTTACGGGTTGCGCCTTTACGCGTCTTACGTGCGCCATGTAGGCGTCTTAGGTTGCGCCATGTAGGCGTCTTACGGGTTGCGCCTTTACGCGTCTTACGTGCGCCATGTAGGCGTCTTAAGTGCGCCATGTAGGCGTCTTAGGTTGCGCCATGTAGGCGTCTTACGGGTTGCGCCTTTACGCGTCTTATGTGCGCCATGTAGGCGTCTTAAGTGCGCCATGTAGGCATCTTACGTGCAACATGTAGGCGTCTTACGGCTTGCACCTTTATGCGTCTTACGTGCGCCATGTAGGCGTCTTAAGTGCGCCATGTAGGGGTCTTAGGTTGCGCCATGTAGGCGTCTTAGGTTGCGCCATGTAGGCGTCTTAAGTTGCGGCATGTAGGCGTCTTGAGTGCGCCATGTAGGCGTCTTATTTGCGCCATGTAGGCGTCTTGTGTGCGCCATGTAGGCGTCTTACGGGTTGCGCCTTTACGTGTCTTACGTGCGCCATGTACGCGTCTTAGGTTGCGCCATGTAGGCGTCTTACGGGTTGCGCCTTTACGCGTCTTACGTGCGCCATGTAGGCGTCTTAAGTGCGCCATGTAGGCGTCTTAGGTTGCGCCATGTAGGCGTCTTACGAGTTGCGCCTTTATGCGTCTTACGTGTGCCATGTAGGCGTCTTAGGTTGCGCCATGTAGGCGTCTTAAGTTGCGCCATGTAGGCGTCTTGCGTGCGCCATGTAGGCATCTTACGTGTTGCGCCTTTACGCGTCTTTCGTGCGCCATGTAGGCCTCTTAGGTTGCGCCATGTAGGCGTCTTACGGGTTGCGCCTTTACGCGTTTTACGTGCGCCATGTAGGCGTCTTAAGTGCGCCATGTCGGCGTCTTAGGTTGCGCCATGTAGGCGTCTTACGGGTTGCTCCTTTACGCGTCTTACGTGCGCCATGTAGGCGTCTTAAGTGCGCCATGTAGGCGGCTTAGGTTGCGCCATGTAGGCGTCTTACGGGTTGCGCCTTTACGCGTCTTACGTGCGCCATGTAGGCGTCTTAGGTTGCGCCATGTAGGCGTCTTACAGGTTCCGCCTTTACGCGTCTTACGTGCGCCATGTAGGCGTCTTAAGTGCGCCATGTAGGCGTCTTAGGTTGCGCCATGTAGGCATCTTACGGGTTGCGCCTTTACGCGTCTTCCGTGCGCCATGTAGGCGTCTTAAGTGCACCATGTAGGCGTCTTACGTGCACCATGTAGGCGTCTTACGGCTTGCACCTTTATGCGTCTTACATGCGCCATGTAGGCGTCTTAAGTGCGCCATGTAGGGGTCTTAGGTTGCGCCATGTAGGCGTCTTAGGTTGCGCCATGTAGGCGTCTTAAGTTGCGGCATGTAGGCGTCTTGCGTGCGCCATGTAGGCATCTTAAGTTGCGCCATGTAGGCGTCTTGCGTGCGCCATGTAGGTGTCTTACGGGTTGCGCCTTTACGCGTCTTACGTGCGCCTTGTACGCGTCTTAGGTTGCGCCATGTAGGTGTCTTACGGGTTGCGACTTTACGCGTCTTACATGCGCCATGTAGGCGTCTTAAGTGCGCCATGTAGGCGTCTTAGGTTGCGCCATGTAGGCGTCTTACGGGTTGCACCTTTACGCGTCTTACGTGCGCAATGTAGGCGTCTTAAGTGCGCCATGTAGGGGTCTTAGGTTGCGCCATGTAGGCGTCTTATGGGTTGCGCCTTTACGCGTCTTACGTGCTCCATGTAGGCGTCTTAGGTTGCGCCATGTAGGCGTCTTAAGTTGCGCCATGTAGGCGTCTTGCGTGCGCCATGTAGGCGTCTTAAGTGCGAAAATGTAGGCGTCTTAGGTTGCGCCATGTAGGCGTCTTACGGGTTGCGCCTTTACGCGTCTTACGTGCGCCATGTATGAGTCTTAAGTGTGCCATGTAGGCGTCTTACGGGTTGCGACTTTACGCGTCTTACGTGCGCCATGTAGACGTCTTAAGTGCGCCATGTAGGTGTTGGAATCGATCTAGGGTTTGAGAAAATAATTAACGCTTCGGTAAGCGGCGGAATTTTAAAAATTTTCTTTTACAAGTAAAACTGTTTTTACTAACCTAGACAAGTGCAAGTACATGTAATTAAAAACCAATATGAGCTAGAAGTTTACTAACCTTTCTTGAAGCTTGAACTTTGAAGAAGCTTTTGGAAAGTTTGCAACGCTCGTCTCCCCTCGCAGCACGTCTCTCTTCCTTTTCTCGGCACCTCGAGCAACCACGAAAGTTTCTATCACTAAATCACTCGAAAAGAAGGAATCAGTGAGTGGGCACTTTTAAACGCTACGACTTAAGAACGAGTCTCGAAGTCGCAGAGCTAAACACTAGGTCGAGTGAGGACCTAGGTGCCAAGACAAGAAAAAATCGAAAATATACTAGAGAGAGAGAGAGAGAGGATTTTCGGCCACAATGTCTAGAGAGAGATTCTCTCAATCTCTAACTTGTGTGGAATGAGAAAAATGTGAGGAATGAGGCTCCTATTTATAGGAGAGGTCTTACCTTCAATAAGGTAGTTTCCTCTTCTATAGAATATCACATATTCATGAGCCAATTTCCTCTTTTCCTCTATGATGCACTCGGCCAAAGTGGGCTTCATTAAGCCTTGGATTTGTTTCCTTTTTTGTTCCTTTCCTTGCATCTTACTTGTGTTGGGCGCCTACGTCTTATTTCCCTTGGAGGAAATTTATTTCCTCTTTTTCTTTTGGCAAGTATCTTCATACATTTATGCACAAAATATTCTCTCTTGTTTCTTGGGTATTTGGGCGCCTATGACTTATCTAGAAAGGCCTTCTAGAAGCTTTTCCACTTGTTCATGACAACATGAAAAATGCCCATTAAGAATTTTCAATAAAATTCTTATGAAATGAAATTAATTCACGAGGCCCAATAATCAAGTTATGGCCGAGTGACATTAAGTCATCAAATGAACTTGTCAAAAAATTTATTGACATTCATTTCATCATATGTCTCAAAAGACAAAATTACCCTTTTGACAATTTTCGTTCTTGTTTTGACTTAGCTTCCAGTTTAACTATTCCTATCGATGTGATTCGAGACAGTGACCTCATGGACCCAAATAAACAAAGCTTGAGCTAAACACTTGGACTCAAAGTTACTCATGACAGACTCACAACTTAGTACTTCACCAATAGGCCTTGTTCGGAATCACATAGTGAGTCCGAACTTTGACTTTCTCAAATGAGAATACTAAGGTGTGAAATGGCATTTCTCATTTCAGGATTAAGGTAAGCATGATGCAATTCATACATAGTGACTTCGAGACATAAGAGGTTAAATGGTTTGTTCTTATATTGTCTCTAGAACTGCACTGGTCAATTCAGTACCTTCGGAAGATACCTAGAAGAACTATAGAGTCCCCAACTCTCAATGCCTCATAACCAGACATCATAGATTCTTCTAACAATCATATTGAGGTCAATAGTCCTTTGACCCTAAGATTGCGAATATATCGTTTTAAGCAAACTACGAAGAGTTTGTTCATGCAAATCTACATTTGTCTCTTCGTAAGTTGTTAAGTTTGTTTATGGACTAAAAGACTAAGGTTTTATCATAAAGCTTCAAACAAAGAAAGAATGAATGAACGTTTCAACTTTATTAATGAATGAATAGGCAATTACAAGCAAGAGTCTTCGTAAGACTATATGACATCAAATGTACATAAATAGACACTACTACTCTTCTTGTGGGCACCATTGACAACAAACTCCCACTTGACTCAAAGAAGATGTGAGTAGTCCTACATGCCTAATCCCTCACGATGTTGGTCGAAGACCTTGTTCGCTAGGGCCTTGGTGAATAGATCTACCAGAGATCTACTTCACCTCCACGTCTCCGCGTTGCGCGATCTCTCGAATCAAATGGTATTTCCTCTCAATATGCTTAGAGCGCTTATGGCTTCTAGGTTCCTTTGAGTTAGCGACAGCCTCACTATTATCACAATAAAGGGTTATGGGCTCGTCGACGTTTGGAACAACTTCCAAATACTTAAGGAATTTTCTAAGCCATACAGCCTCTTTGGATGCTTCACAAGCAGCCACATATTCTGCTTCCATTGTGGAGTCAGCAATGCAAGATTGCTTAATACTTCTCCACACAACAGCTCCACCATTAAGGATGAACACAGATCCCGAAGTGGATTTCCTGGAATCCTTATCCGCTTGAAAATCGGAGTTGGTATATCCCGTCATAGTCAGGTCAGTACCTGAGTATGTAAGCATCAAGTTCCTAGTTCTTCGAAGATACTTAAGAACATGCTTAACAGCAATCCAGTGCTCGGGTCCAGGATTGGATTGGAAACGGCTAACTACGCCAGCGGCGAAACAGATATCAGTTCTAGTGCAAAGCATAGCATACATGAGGCTTCCTACGGCAGAGGCGTAAGGAATTTTCCTCATGTCTTCAATCTCTTGTGCAGTCTTGGGAGACTGGTCCTTAGAGAGTGAAACTCCATGCCTAAAGGGTGTTTGGCCCTTCTTGGAGTCTTGCATCGAGAAGCGATCCATCACCTTATCAATATAAGATGTTTGAGAGAGCGACAGGGTCCGGTTTTTCCTATCTCGAAAGATTTGGATCCCCAGAATGTACGCGGCTCCTCCTAGATCCTTCATATCGAATTGCTTTGCCAGCCAGACCTTAACCTCAGATAACTTACCCACGTCATTACCAATGAGTAGTATATCCTCGACATATAGTACCAGAAACACAACTTTACCTTCGTGTATTAACTTGTAAACACAAGGCTCATCTATTGACTGTTCAAAGCCGAAGCTCTTTACAGTTTCATCGAATCTAATATTCCATGACCTAGATGCTTGGTTTAGTCCATAAATGGATTTAAGCAGCTCACAAACCTTGGTCTCTTGACCTTTATCCACGAAACCGTCTGGTTGAGCCATGTAAATGCGCTCGTCAAGATTGCCATTCAGGAAGGCTGTCTTGACATCCATTTGCCAGATCTCATAGTCGAGAGCTGCAGCTATGGATAGGAGTATGCGGATGGATTTAAGCATCGCGACTGGCGAGAAGGTTTCTTCATAGTCAATCCCTTCTTGTTGGGTATAACCCTTCGCCACAAGTCGTGCTTTGAACATCTCGACGTTCCCATCAGGACCCCTTTTCTTCTTGTATATCCACTTACACCCTACGGGTTTAATCCCTTCAGGAAGGTCTACAAGTTTCCAGACATTGCTGACATACATCGAGTGCGTTTCAACTTTCATGGCGTCAAGCCAAAGGTTTGATTCAGAACAAGCCATCGCTTGGCTATAGGAAACAGGATCATCCATGTCAGAGACGGCTACAAGAGAGTCTCCATAAGACATGTACCTGTCAGGCTTTTGAGTAGCCCTCCCACTACGTCTAAGTACTACTTGACGAGATTCTGATGAGTTAGGTTCTGTTTCAGTTGGGGTAAGAACAGTTCTTACAGATGAGGTAGAAGCTTCCTCACCCAACTTTTCTTCAAGCACAATTTTGCTTCTAGGTTTCGCATCCTTCATAAAGTCCTCCTCAAGGAAACGAGCATTCGTGCTAACGAAAGTCTTATCGTCCTCGGGACTATAGAAAGTAAAACCTTTGGTTTCCTTTGGATATCCCACAAACAGGCACAATTCTGACCTACTAGCCAACTTGCTAGTCTTTTGCCTTAGCACATGTGCAGGGCAACCCCAAATTCGGATGTGGCCTAAACTTACTTTACGGCCAGTCCATCTTTCATAAGGAGTACCAGGAACCGTTTTAGACGGAACTTGGTTCAGAATGTAAGTGGCTGTTTCGAGGGCATATCCCCAAAAGAAAAGCGGGAGTGATGAGTAACTCATCATCGATCTAACCATCTCCATAAGAGTTCGGTTTCTTCACTCTGACACTCCGTTTTGTTGAGGTGTGCCAGGTGCGGTAAGCTGAGAAGCGATACCTTCTTCTTTAAGAAAGTCATCGAACTCTCCAGACATATACTCACCACCTCGATCAGATCGAATGGTTTTGATCACTTTGCCAGTTTGCTTTTCCACTAAAGACCTAAAGACCTTAAATACGTTAAAGGTCTCGGATTTGTGTTTAAGCAAATAGACAAACCCATATCGTGAGTAATCATCGGTGAAGGTGACGAAGTATTCGTATCCTCCACGTGCCTGTTGGCTGAGCGGACCACATACATCAGAATGTATTAGTTCCAGCAACTCAGTGGCTCTTCGACCCTTATCGGAGAAAGGTCGCTTAGTCATTTTTCCTTCTATGCAGGATTCACAAGTAGGTAGTGAACCTATTGCAGAGGCTTGGAGTGGACCGTCCCTCACAAGTCTCTTAATCTTTTCTAGACTGATATGACCAAGTCTTAAGTGCCATAGGTGTGTTGATTTTGTTAGATCGGAGGATTCAGAAAGTTTGATCCTCTTTGGCTCCCTAATTAGATCATTATCTATTTCGGTGTCTAAAAGAGAAGGTTGAGTGGGATAGATGTAGAAAAGAGCATTCTTCATACATGCATCAGTGACAAAAGAATTATCAGGAAACGAAATACGAATTCCATTCTTAATGAACTTTAAACAATAATCTTGCTCACGAAGACGAGCAACGGATATTAAGTTCTTCCCAAAGATAGGAACAAAATAAACATTATTCAAGTTTAAAGTGCGGTCTTCAAAAGATAGCGTCACGGATCCCACAGCCTCTACAGACACCAGGCTCCCATCACCCCATTTGAAACAGAACTCGCCTTCCTCTAAGCTTTTGGTTTTCTTGAAACCACTTAAGGAACAACAAATATGGTTAGTAGCAGCGGAGTCAAGAATCCATGTTGATACATTATTAGCTACTAAGCATGCTTCGGTGACTAGTACAATACTATGTTCCTTTGCTTTGAGACTTGCATGACAGTTCTTTTTATCGGCCTTGTGAGGTCTCTTCTTAGTTCTAGAGGCGGAGGCTTTTTGCTCAGTAGCATGTGCCTCTCCTTGATTCCTCTTTCTCTTAGTGAGACCTACAGCAGTGTGAAGTTCCTTCATAAGCTTGGTAACAGTGTACTCTAGCTTGTTTATGGAGTAGTTCATCTTGGAGGTATTGTTGTTGGCCCGTCTAGGGCCAACGGGATCAAGGTCATCACTTCGACACACATGGCTGGTACGAGATCTTGGGCGGCGAAACCCCGACTCAACCAGGGGCCAGCCCAAACCAATGGCCAAGTCAAAACCCAGCCACGGGCCGAGTCAACGGCTCACCCGGCCATTGGCTGGGTCAAATGGCTCACTCGGCCATTGGACAGTTCACTCGGCCAATGGCCGAGTGAACCCCTCAGCCACCAAGGCAGTTCACTCGGCCATTGGCCGAGTGAACCTTCCAGTAGTTCACTCGGCCAATGGCCGAGTGAACCCCTCAGCCACCAAGGCAGTTCACTCGGCCATTGGCCGAGTGAACCTTCCAGCAGTTCACTCGGCCAATGGCCGAGTGAACCTTCCAGCCGCCGAGACAGTTCACTCGGCCATTGGCCGAGTGAACCTTCCAGCAGTTCACTCGGCCAATGGCCGAGTGAACCTCCCTGCTGCCTCAGCAGTTCACTCGGCCATTGGCCGAGTGAACCTTCCAGCAGTTCACTCGGCCAATGGCCGAGTGAACCTCCCTGCTGCCTCAGCAGTTCACTCGGCCATTGGCCGAGTGAACCTTCCAACAGTTCACTCGGCCAATGGCCGAGTGAACCTCAGCCGGCCCAAGACCTCCACTCGGCCAATGGCCGAGTGAACCTCACCACCATGTTCACTCGGCCATTGGCCGACCCAACCTCCTCCAATGCCGACCCAAGCATTCTCACTCGGCCAAGGGGTCTTCAAGCCACCCCTTGGCTGCCTATAAATACCAAGGCACCCCCCTTGGTCCAGGTAATCCATTTTTTGAGTCCCGAAACGCTGCCGAACTCGTACCTCGCTCGTTTCGCTCATCTTTGGCCTCTAAACACCCCTAAAACCTCTATACTCCACCTCAATCACACTAATGTTGAGCGTCGGAGAGGTAAACAGGGGCACCCCCCCTGTTTCCCCTTTGTAGTTCACGTGTTCTCTACTCCTTTTCAGGTACTTTGACGAACTCAAGGGACATCCACAGCTAAGGGACGACCCGGGACATCGGGTCCGACACGCTCGAGTCAAGACGAGACCACTTGGTCCGGCCTTGGGTCTAACCGTCTGCGACTCCTAAATCGTTGTCCGAAAAACTGCGACAACATTTTGGCGCTAGAAGGAGGGGATCTCTCGACCTTGACGACGCATTCCCTCTACCAGTTTTCTCCCTTCGTTCTCACGACTCTCGAGAGATGAGTCATCTACCCACTACCTCCGCGGGTACCCGAGCGACGAGCTCGAGGTACGGTCTCCGAAACCTTGCGCACCGTCTTGAAGGGCAACCTCGCGATAGCGAGAGCCAGCCCCAAGACCCGGTGAACGACCCCGAGGCCGAGCTCCGAGAGGACACGGCCCGGCGGCTCGCGGAGCTCCTTGACCGTCCCGGCGTTGACAGCTCCCTCATCGCCGGTCTCCTCGGCTACGACGTCGAGGATCGATCTGCTCAAGATTACTCCGACCCCGAGTACGTGGAGGAGTCGAGGACCGACGAGGCCACCCCTAGCCTCGCTCAAACGCGACCCGAGAGGGCCAACGGTGCGTTGGCCGATCCTTTGTGCTCGGCGCGACAACAGGCACGGTCACAGTCCCGGGGACTCGCCCCCTCGGTCTCAAGAGGTGGCCGGACACGGCCCCTCGCCGAGGAGAGAGCGACTCTGGTCGACGATGGAGCCGATAGCCGAAGCGCTCGCCGGGCGACCCGGCCAAGGGCGACCTCGCCTCGTCACGCACCAAGCGTGGACCTTAGAGAACGCTTGACGGCGCAGAGAAACTCCCGAGGGGAGGATCTCCGCCAAAGGCTAAATTCTCGAAGGGACGCGCTCCCCGCCGCGACCCTTGGCCGACCTCAGGCCAATGTCGTGGACCAAGCGTCCAATGAACGCCAACCAGTGACCCCCGTGGCCCCGACGATTGGCCCTGCCAACGGGCTTGATATGGTCACAATGATCCAGAGCCTCCAAAACCAAATCATCGAGATGAGGGAATCAGGGAGGCAAAGGCCGTACGGAGGGATCGAGGAATCATACTCTCCCTTCGCCGCACAGGTCCTCGCGCAGCCATGCGTGGGAAACTTTAAGTTACCGTCCATTCCCCCCTATGATGGACGCACGGACCCCCACTACCACGTCCAACACTATGAGACGTGGATGACGATGCAAGGGCAGACGGACGCCACCCTCTGCCAAGCCTTCAGCCTGACCCTCACAGGGTCAGGCTTTGAGTGGTTCCAAAGTTTGAGGCCTGGAAGCATCCCGTCCTTCCGAGCCTTGCGAGAGGCTTTCCTCGCTCGCTTTGCCACGCTTGTGGCGCAAAAGAAACCGAAGACCCACCTCCTCTCCATTCGACAAGGGAGAGATGAGACGTTGAGACAATACCTCGCCCGCTTCACCGAGGAGTCTCACAAAGTCGAGGGCTTCGACGACAGGGACGCCATCACGGCGATTACCGAGGGAGTTCGCACGAGCGACTTCCTCAAGTCCATTGTCGGGCAAGTCCCGCGAGACATGGCGGAGCTGATGACGAGAGCCCGCACACATATGGGAATCGAGGACTATCTCGATGGCCGCGATGGCCGGAAGTCAGGAGGACAAGGTGGTCGCCACCGCGAAGAACGGGACGAAGATCGCCCCGACCCTCAAAGCAAGAGGAGCAAGGGAGGCCGGGCCCCTAACGGTCGCCCCCTCTCCGGTCCAAGATCGTCGCACGTTGATAACTTCCAAGCGTTATCGACGTACACCCCGCTGAACACTCCGCAAGAGCGGATCCTAGCTCTGCACCGCGACAAGCTAGGAAGTCCGGCTCCTCTAGCGAAGGATCCCGCGAAGAGGGATCGGAACAAGTTCTGTGAGTACCACCAGGATCACGGGCATCTGACGTCCGAGTGCTATCATCTTAGGCGTCAGATCGAGGCCCTAATTCAAGTCGGGAAATTAAAAGAGTATGTCCTAAGAACGGTCGGGGCGGCCACGGTGCACGAAGGCCGTCCACGGCGGGGAAGGAAGGGTCCGGCGACAGTGACTGACATGAACCAGGCAGCGATCGAACAACCGGAGAGCTCACAGCTGCATGTCGTGGGCTAAGCCCGCCCCCTCTTTTCATTATGTCATTTTATTTCCAGTTTTAAGACAATCTCGAATTTCAATAAGGCCAATGGCCCAGGGATGTAATTTTTGACTATTTCCGTATGGTGATTAGATTACATTTCACCTTGTTGCATTATAATTTCTAGTCTCCTCTACGAGTACACAAGAAACTCGGGGGGCTAATGGGAAACAATGCTCAACGAAACTAAAGCTCACTCGTTCAACAAAAAAAAAAAAAAACAACAAAGACGTGCTAATCGATTATGCCTTCGTTGGCAAATCGAGAACATAAGACGCGCACCATACGACGAAGACGTGCTAATCGATTATGCCTTCGTTGGCAAATCGAGAACATAAGACGCGCACCATACGACGAAGACGTGCTAATCGATTATGCCTTCGTTGGCAAATCGAGAACATAAGACGCGCACCATACGACGAAGACGTGCTAATCGATTATGCCTTCGTTGGCAAATCGAGAACATAAGACGCGCACCATACGACGAAGACGTGCTAATCGATTATGCCTTCGTTGGCAAATCGAGAACATAAGACGCGCACCATACGATGAAGACGTGCTAATCGATTATGCCTTCGTTGGCAAATCGAGAAAAGTAAGACGCGCACTAAACAACAAAGACGTGCTAATCGATTATGCCTTCGGTGGCAAATCGAGAAAAGTAAGACGCGCACAAAAACGACAAAGACGTGCAAATCGATTATGCCTTCGTTGGCAAGTCGAGAAAAGTAAGACGCGCACAAAACCAAAAAGACGTGCAAATCGATTATGCCTTCGTTGGCGAGTCGAGAAAAGTAAGACGCGCACCACACAAAGAAGACGCGCAAATCGATTATGCCCTCATTGGCAAGTCGAGAAAACAAGACGCGCACAACACAATAAAGCCGTGCTAACCGATCACGCCCTCATTGGTAGATCGAGAAAATGAGCCACGCACGATCAACCCGAAACAAAAAGTCGTCCCTCGCGACGCACAAAGGCCGTCCCTCGCGACGCGCGAAGGCCATTCCTCATGGCACGGACCCGAGAGCGTTCATCCCGCATCCGTATAAAAGCGTAGATTTTGAGTTTCCACTCGATCTACGCTCGACCGGAAACTCGGGGGGCTAATGTTGTTGGCCCGTCTAGGGCCAACGGGATCAAGGTCATCACTTCGACACACATGGCTGGTACGAGATCTTGGGCGGCGAAACCCCGACTCAACCAGGGGCCAGCCCAAACCAATGGCCAAGTCAAAACCCAGCCACGGGCCGAGTCAACGGCTCACCCGGCCATTGGCTGGGTCAAATGGCTCACTCGGCCATTGGACAGTTCACTCGGCCAATGGCCGAGTGAACCCCTCAGCCACCAAGGCAGTTCACTCGGCCATTGGCCGAGTGAACCTTCCAGTAGTTCACTCGGCCAATGGCCGAGTGAACCCCTCAGCCACCAAGGCAGTTCACTCGGCCATTGGCCGAGTGAACCTTCCAGCAGTTCACTCGGCCAATGGCCGAGTGAACCTTCCAGCCGCCGAGACAGTTCACTCGGCCATTGGCCGAGTGAACCTTCCAGCAGTTCACTCGGCCAATGGCCGAGTGAACCTCCCTGCTGCCTCAGCAGTTCACTCGGCCATTGGCCGAGTGAACCTTCCAGCAGTTCACTCGGCCAATGGCCGAGTGAACCTCCCTGCTGCCTCAGCAGTTCACTCGGCCATTGGCCGAGTGAACCTTCCAACAGTTCACTCGGCCAATGGCCGAGTGAACCTCAGCCGGCCCAAGACCTCCACTCGGCCAATGGCCGAGTGAACCTCACCACCATGTTCACTCGGCCATTGGCCGACCCAACCTCCTCCAATGCCGACCCAAGCATTCTCACTCGGCCAAGGGGTCTTCAAGCCACCCCTTGGCTGCCTATAAATACCAAGGCACCCCCCTTGGTCCAGGTAATCCATTTTTTGAGTCCCGAAACGCTGCCGAACTCGTACCTCGCTCGTTTCGCTCATCTTTGGCCTCTAAACACCCCTAAAACCTCTATACTCCACCTCAATCACACTAATGTTGAGCGTCGGAGAGGTAAACAGGGGCACCCCCCCTGTTTCCCCTTTGTAGTTCACGTGTTCTCTACTCCTTTTCAGGTACTTTGACGAACTCAAGGGACATCCACAGCTAAGGGACGACCCGGGACATCGGGTCCGACACGCTCGAGTCAAGACGAGACCACTTGGTCCGGCCTTGGGTCTAACCGTCTGCGACTCCTAAATCGTTGTCCGAAAAACTGCGACAACAGGTATCAAGAGATGCGGGGAGAGTTTCTAAGATCATATCTATGACATTCTTCCCATCAGTCTCAGATCCTAGGATTTCCATTTTATTTAGAAAACTAATGATCAGTATCATAAAGTCTCTAACAGGAGTCCTAGCCTTCATATGACAGTTCATAAACTGTCGGACTGCTTTTTGCCTTGATTGACGCCTTTGCCCTCCAAATATCTCAAGGAGATTGTAGAGCATTTCGGCGGCAGTCTCGATGTCGCGATGTTGCTCTTTCAGCATATTGTTCATAGATGCCAAGATATAGCACCTCACAATCTCATCGGATCGAAGCCAGGCCGCTAAGGCGTCATTGTTCTCTTGAGTCGAATCATCATTCGTCAGAGGAGGACACCGGGTGGTGAGTACCCATTTGTGCTTGGTAAGGATTATGTCGAGGTTAAGCTTCGACTCTATGTAGTTTTCGTTTTCGAGTTTGTTCGAGGAAAGAATGAAAGAGAGAGGGTTGGGAGACATATTGCCTATAAAAGTTGAAACAAGTTTATGATTAGTCTTTGGTTTAGGATTTAAGTTTGTTTAAGACTTTATAAAATCCAAAGGTGTTATGAACGAAATGACACTTTACTCCTTCGAGGGAAGGCCGTAACGAGTCTCCTTTCATAAGTAAATGACTCATCATTAATGCATAGCCAAGATGTCAATACATCAATTTTGACTAGCCACCTTGGAAATTGGTTTGATCACTCACATCCTTTCGCAGGGCCTCGAGGGAGGATTACTAGGGATTGAATCTAAGTGTGTAACCAACCACTTAGTCCAAAAGATTGACTTTGAAAAACAATCCGCCGAGGGGAGGCCTTGTCATCATCGTCTCACTCTCGGACGTAGCTCATTGAGCAATGATCAGAGCAAAGCGCCCTTGAGTACTCTCATTTAAGAGAGGGCCACGAGGGTGACTCTTAGCCCGGCGACACTTGCACTTTTCATTAGTGTTGGGGATCGTGGGTTACAAACAACAAGTATAACCCTCCCACTTAGTTTTTGGACTTGGTTCATCGACTCTTATAAGTTCGGAAACAGATTTCCTAGTTAGAGAGCGACAGAGCGGACAACTAGAAGAGAATCCTAGATCGACATGTTCAGAGTAGTATTAGTGCATAAAGGCACAAGGTACATACTCGATCTTTTCCTATTTTCTATTTCGGGAAAGTGCATGAGGGAAGTGTGAACTTCAACTCACTCGAACACTTGAAAGTTTGAGATTACACATCTTTTTATTTTTCGGCTTGTCTACAAGGAGACCTCCCACTCAAAATTTTTAAGAGCATATAGATTTTGAACATATGTGATATAGATATAGTTTTGAAAACATTTTGAAAACTTATTTGATTTGGATGACAAAATTTTTCAAGTTTGAAAGTGAAAACGGTTTTTCAAAATTCAAACTAGTTTTGTAAAAATTCAATTTCAATTAAACTTTCAAAAATCAAAACATTTTAATCTTACACATCATGTTTATAATCATATGAAAAACATTTTTTCTCAAGAAAATTTTCTCATTAGAGTTCTATAACTCATGCTAGTGGGGTTTGAAAATTCGGATTTCTAAAAAACTGGAGTTTCAGACAGCCGCGCACCTCGGAGTAAAATCGCCATATCTGGCGGCTCCGATGTCCGTTTGAGCCGAAACCGATGGCATTGGATAGAGGACAGACAGAGCTTTAATTTGATTTAAGAATCATTAAATTTCGATTTCTGAGTAGAGAGTTATGCCACTTTTAATGCGGGTTTACTCCAGCTCGAAGAAAAAGAAATAAATTAAAGCTTGGTCCTTTTTAGGTGCGAAAAAGAATCGAGTGTAACGGAACGTTTTAAGATGTTGTTTAAAGCTTTTATTTGTGTTTTATTAGCAGGGTAATAACATAGAATAAAAGAAATAACAACATGCATAAAACGATTCAAGTAAAAATAAGAAACTAGCAAGATATCAAAGCTAGTCACAAAATTTTACTCGAAATTTCTCAAACCTTTAAAACACGTTTTTCAATATAAAAAATTAAAAATTTTTAGAACTGATTCTAATGTGTTTTAAAAACATCCCAAACTCATAGAAAATCAACATGCTTTTTAATTTAAAGACAAGAGCATTAAATTAAAAAAAATCTAAGATTACAATTCTAACTTGTCACAAAATTAGTAAACTTTCGAAAACGATTTTAAAGCTCATAATTTTAAAAACATGTACATGCTAATCTTTGACCATAGCTCTGATACCATTTATTGGAATCGATCTAGGGTTTGAGAAAATAATTAACGCTTCGGTAAGCGGCGGAATTTTAAAAATTTTCTTTTACAAGTAAAACAGTTTTTACTAACATAGACAAGTGCAAGTACATGTAATTAAAAACCAATATGAGCTAGAAGTTTACTAACCTTTCTTGAAGCTTGAACTTTGAAGAAGCTTGTGGAAAATTTGCAACGCTCGTCTCCCCTCGCAGCACGTCTCTCTTCCTTTCCTCGGCACCTCGAGCAACCACGAAAGTTTCTATCACTAAATCACTCGAAAAGAAGGAATCAGTGAGTGGGCACTTTTAAACGCTACGACTTAAGAACGAGTCTCGAAGTCGCAGAGCTAAACACTAAGTCGAGTGAGGACCTAGGTGCCAAGACAAGAAAAAATCGAAAATAAACTAGAGAGAGAGAGAGAGGATTTTCGGCCACAATGTCTAGAGATAGAGTCTCTCAATCTCTAACTTGTGTGGAATGAGAAAAATGTGAGGAATGAGGCTCCTATTTATAGGAGAGGTCTTACCTTCAATAAGGTAGTTTCCTCTTCTATAGAATATCACATATTTATGAGCCAATTTCCTCTTTTCCTCTATGATGCACTCGGCCAAAGTGGGCTTCATTAAGCCTTGGATTTGTTTCCTTTTTTGGTCCTTGCCTTGCATCTTACTTGTGTTGGGCGCCTACCTCTTATTTCCCTTAGAGGAAATTTATTTCCTCTTTTTCTTTTGGCAAGTATCTTCATACATTTATGCACAAAATATTCTCTCTTGTTTCTTGGGTATTTGGGCGCCTATGACTTATCTAGAAAGGCCTTCTAGAAGCTTTTCCACTTGTTCATGACAACATGAAAAAGGCCCATTAAGAATTTTCAATAAAATTCTTATGAAATGAAATTAATTCACGAGGCCCAATAATCAAGTTATGGCCGAGTGACATTAAGTCATCAAATGAACTTGTCAAAAAAATTATTGACATTCATTTCATCATATGTCTCAAAAGACAAAATTACCCTTTTGACAATTTTCGTTCTTGTTTTGACTTAGCTTCCAGTTTAACTATTCCTATCGATGTGATTCGAGACAGTGACCTCATGGACCCAAATGAACAAAGCTTGAGCTAAACACTTGGACTCAAAAGTTCACAAACCTTTTCCAAGTTTAGCTTAATGCCAACTGACTCCACTAAAGAGCTGACACTGAAAATCTCTCGGTTCAAATGAATTTATTTTCTACTCAAGAATTCGACCTAATTATGATGAGCGGATCCACTGAATATTATCTATGTTTACCCTTCATGAATGTCATCAGCTAGTCGGGATTTACTAAATTACCATTTTACCCTTCTAGCTGTTATTTCCTCAACTCCTTTGTCGCTTGTGAATAAGTTAGAAACAATGTATTGACGAGGAGGTAACAAGTCACATTGTTTCATCCAAAAGAGTCAGGACTCAATTTGGACACTGGCCAGTTCATTTATTCACACTCCAAGGAACAAAGCATGAGGTGACATACATTGCATTTCAGCAATCTTGTACATGAATTCCATATCTATGAGAACTTCACAAAGTTACTCATGACAGACTCACAACTTAGTACTTCACCAATAGGCCTTGTTCGGAATCACATAGTGAGTCCGAACTTTGACTTTCTCAAATGAGAATACTAAGGTGTGAAATGGCATTTCTCATTTCAGGATTAAGGTAAGCATGATGCAATTCATACATAGTGACTTCGAGACATAAGAGGTTAAATGGTTTGTTCTTATATTGTCTCTAGAAGTGCACTGGTCAATTCAGTACCTTCGGAAGATACCTAGAAGAACTATAGAGTCCCCAACTCTCAATGCCTCATAACCAGGCATCATAGATTCTTCTAACAATCATATTGAGGTCAATAGTCCTTTGACCCTAAGATTGCGAATATATCGTTTTAAGCAAACTACGAAGAGTTTGTTCATGCAAATCTACATTTGTCTCTTCGTAAGTTGTTAAGTTTGTTTATGGACTAAAAGAGTAAGGTTTTATCATAAAGCTTCAAACAAAGAAAGAATGAATGAACGTTTCAACTTTATTAATGAATGAATAGGCAATTACAAGCAAGAGTCTTCGTAAGACTATATGACATCAAATGTACATAAATAGACACTACTACTCTTCTTGTGGGCACCATTGACAACAGTAGGCGTCTTAGGTTGCGCCATGTAGGCGTCTTACGGGTTGCGCCTTTACGCGTCTTACGTGCGCAATGTAGGCGTCTTAGGTTGCGCCATGTAGACGTCTTAAGTTGCGCCATGTAGGCGTCTTGCGTGCGCCATGTAGGCGTCTTCAGTGCGCCACGTAGGCGTCTTAGGTTGCGCCATGTAGGCGTCTTACGGGTTGCGCCTTTACGCGTCTTACGTGCGCCATGTAGACGTCTTAAGTGCACCATGTAGGCGTCTTACGTGCACCATGTAGGCGTCTTAAGTGCGCCATGTAGGCGTTTTAGGTTGCGCCATGTAGGCGTCTTACGGGTTGCGCCTTTACGCGTCTTACGTGCGCCATGTAGGCGTCTTAAGTGCGCCATGTAGGCGTCTTAAGTGCGCCATGTAGGCGTCTTAAGTGCGCCATGTAGGCGTCTTAGGTTGCGCCATGTAGGCGTCTTAAGTGCGCCATGTAGGCGTCTTAGGTTGCGCCCTGTAGGTGTCTTACGGGTTGCGCCTTTACGCGTCTTACGTGCGCCATGTAGGCGTCTTAGGTTGCGCCATGTAGGCGTCTTACGTTGCGCCATGTAGGCGTCTTACGTTGCGCCATGTAGGCGTCTTACGTTGCGCCATGTAGGCGTCTTAAGTGCGCCATGTAGGCATCTTAGGTTGCGCCATGTAGGTGTCTTAAGTGCGCCATGTAGGCGTCTTACGTGCGCAATGTAGGCGTCTTAAGTGCGCCATGTAGGTGTCTTACGGGTTGCACCTTTACGCGTCTTACGTGCGCCATGTAGGCGTCTTAAGTGCGCCATGTAGGTGTCTTAGGTTGCGCCATGTAGGCGTCTTACGGGTTGCGCCTTTACGCGTCTTACGTGCGCCATGTAGGCGTCTTAGGTTGCGCCATGTAGGCGTCTTAAGTTGCGCCATGTAGGCGTCTTGCGTGCGCCATGTAGGCGTCTTAAGTGCGCCATGTAGGCGTCTTAGGTTGCGCCATGTAGGCGTCTTACGGGTTGCGCCTTTACGCGTCTTACGTGCGCAATGTAGGAGTCTTAAGTGTGCCATGTAGGCGTCTTACGGGTTGCGCCTTTACGCGTCTTACGTGCGCCATGTAGGCGTCTTAAGTGCGCCATGTAGGCGTCTTAGGTTGCGCCATGCAGGCGTCTTACGGGTTGCGCCTTTACGTGTCTTACGTGCGCCATGTAGGCGTCTTAGGTTGCACCATGTAGACGTCTTAAGTTGCGCCATGTAGGCGTCTTGTGTGCGCCATGTAGGCGTCTTAAGTGCGCCATGTAGGCGTCTTAGGTTGCGCCATGTAGGCGTCTTACGGGTTGCGCCTTTACGCGTCTTACGTGCGCCATGTAGGCGTCTTAAGTGCACCATATAGGCGTCTTACATGCACCATGTAGGCGTCTTAAGTGCGCCATGTAGGCGTCTTAGGTTGCGCCATGTAGGCGTCTTTCGGGTTGCGCCTTTACGCGTCTTACGTGCGCCATGTAGGCGTCTTAAGTGCACCATGTAGGCGTCTTAGGTTGCGCCATGCAGGCGTCTTACGGGTTGCGCCTTTACGTGTCTTACGTGCGCCATGTAGGCGTCTTAGGTTGCACCATGTAGACGTCTTAAGTTACGCCATGTAGGCGTCTTGTGTGCGCCATGTAGGCGTCTTAACTGCGCCATGTAGGCGTCTTAGGTTGCGCCATGTAGGCGTCTTACGGGTTGCGCCTTTACGCGTCTTACGTGCGCCATGTAGGCGTCTTAAGTGCACCATATAGGCGTCTTACATGCACCATGTAGGCGTCTTAAGTGCGCCATGTAGGCGTCTTAGGTTGCGCCATGTAGGCGTCTTACGGGTTGCGCCTTTACGCGTCTTACGTGCGCCATGTAGGCGTCTTAAGTGCACCATGTAGGCGTCTTAGGTTGCGCCCTGTAGGTGTCTTACGGGTTGCGCCTTTAGGCGTCTTACGTGCGCCATGTAGGCGTCTTAGGTTGCGCCATGTAGGCGTCTTACGTTGCGCCATGTAGGCGTCTTAGGTTGCGCCATGTAGGCGTCTTAAGTGCTCCATGTAGGCGTCTTAAGTGCGCCATGTAGGCGTCTTAGGTTGCGCCATGTAGGCATCTTAAATGCGCCATGTAGGCGTCTTAAGTGCGCCATGTAGGCGTCTTAGGTTGCACCATGTAGGCGTCTTACGGGTTGAGCCTTTACGCGTCTTACGTGCGGCATGTAGGCGTCTTAGGTTGCGCCATGTAGGCGTCTTACGGGTTGCGCCTTTACGCGTCTTACGTGCGCCATGTAGGCATCTTAAGTGCGCCATGTAGGCGTCTTGCGTGCGCCATGTAGGCGTCTTACGGGTTGCGCCTTTCCGCGTCTTACGTGCGCCATGTACGCGTCTTTGGTTGCACCATGTAGGCGTCTTACGGGTTGCGCCTTTACGCGTCTTACGTGCGCCATGTAGGCGTCTTAAGTGCGCCATGTCGGCGTCTTAGGTTGCGCCATGTAGGCGTCTTACGGGTTGCGCCTTTACGCGTCTTACGTGCGACATGTAGGCGTCTTGCGTGCGCCATGTAGGCGTCTTAAGTGCTCCATGTAGGCGTCTTAGGTTGCGCCATGTAGGCGTCTTACGGGTTGCGCCTTTACGCGTCTTACGTGCGCCATGTAGACGTCTTAAGTGCACCATGTAGGCGTCTTACGTGCACCATGTAGGCGTCTTAAGTGCGCCATGTAGGCGTCTTAGGTTGCGCCATGTAGGCGTCTTACGGGTTGCACCTTTACGCGTCTTACGTGCACCATGTATGCGTCTTAAGTGCGCCATGTAGGCGTCTTAGGTTGCGCCCTGTAGGTGTCTTACGGGTTGCGCCTTTACGCGTCTTACGTGCGCCATGTAGGCGTCTTAGGTTGCGCCATGTAGGCGTCTTACGTTGCGCCATGTAGGCGTCTTACGTTGCGCCATGTAGCCGTCTTAAGTGCGCCATGTAGGCGTCTTAAGTGCGCCATGTAGGCGTCTTAGGTTGCGCCATGTAGGCGTCTTACGGGTTGCGCCTTTACGCGTCTTACGTGCGCCATGTAGGCGTCTTAAGTGCACCATGTAGGCGTCTTACGTGCACCATGTAGGCGTCTTAAGTGCGCCATGTAGGCGTCTTAGGTTGCGCCATGTAGGCGTCTTACGGGTTGCGCCTTTACGCGTCTTACGTGCGCCATGTAGGCGTCTTAGGTTGCGCCATGCAGGCGTCTTAAGTTGCGCCATGTAGGCGTCTTGCGTGCGCCATGTAGGCGTCTTAAGTGCGCCATGTAGGCGTCTTAGGTTGCGCCATGTAGGCGTCTTACGGGTTGCTCCTTTACGCGTCTTACGTGCGCCATGTAGGCGTCTTGCGTGCGCCATGTAGGCGTCTTAAGTGCTCCATGTAGGCGTCTTAGGTTGCGCCATGTATGCGTCTTACGGGTTGCGCCTTTACGCGTCTTACGTGCGCCATGTAGACGTCTTAAGTGCACCATGTAGGCGTCTTACATGCACCATGTAGGCGTCTTAAGTGCGCCATGTAGGCGTCTTAGGTTGCGCCATGTAGGCGTCTTACGGGTTGCACCTTTACGCGTCTTACGTTCGCCATGTATGCGTCTTAAGTGCGCCATGTAGGCGTCTTAGGTTGCGCCCTGTAGGTGTCTTACGGGTTGCGCCTTTACGCGTCTTACGTGCGCCATGTAGGCGTCTTAGGTTGCGCCATGTAGGCGTCTTACGTTGCGCCATGTAGCCATCTTAAGTGCGCCATGTAGGTGTCTTAAGTGCGCCATGTAGGCGTCTTAGGTTGCGCCATGTAGGCGTCTTACGAGTTGCGTCTTTACACGTCTTACGTGCGCCATGTAGGAGTGTTAAGTGTGCCATGTAGGCGTCTTACGGGTTGCGCCATGTAGGCGTCTTACGGGTTGCGCCATGTAGGCGTCTTACGGGTTGCGCCATGTAGGAGTCTTAAGTGTGCCATGTAGGCGTCTTAGGTTGCGCCATGTAGGCGTCTTACGTTGCGCCATGTAGGCGTCTTACGTTGCGCCATGTAGCCGTCTTAAGTGCACCATGTAGGTGTCTTAAGTGCGCCATGTAGGCGTCTTAGGTTGCGCCATGTAGGCGTCTTACGGGTTGCGCCTTTACGCGTCTTACGTGCGCCATGTAGGCGTCTTAAGTGCGCCATGTAGGCGTCCTAGGTTGCGCCATGTAGGCGTCTTAGGTTGCGCCATGTAGACGTCTTAAGTTGCGCCATGTAGGCGTCTTACGTGCGCCATGTAGGCATCTTAAGTGCGCCATGTAGGCGTCTTAGGTTGCGCCATGTACGCGTCTTACGGGTTGCGCCTTTACGCGTCTTACGTGCGCCATGTAGGCGTCTTAAGTGCACCATGTAGGCATCTTACGTGCACCATGTAGGCGTCTTAAGTGCGCCATGTAGGCGTCTTATGTTGCGCGATGTAGGCGTTTTACGGGTTGCGCCTTTACGCGTCTTACGTGCGCCATGTAGGCGTCTTAAGTGCGCCATGTAGGCGTCTTAAGTGCGCCATGTAGGCGTCTTAAGTGCGCCATGTAGGCGTTTTAGGTTGCGCCATGTAGGCGTCTTACGGGTTGCGCCTTTACGCGTCTTACGTGCGCCATGTAGGCGTCTTAAGTGCGCCATGTAGGCGTCTTAAGTGCGCCATGTAGGCGTCTTAAGTGCGCCATGTAGGCGTCTTAGGTTGCGCCATGTAGACGTCTTAAGTGCGCCATGTAGGCGTCTTAGGTTGCGCCCTGTAGGTGTCTTACGGGTTGCGCCTTTACGCGTCTTACGTGCGCCATGTAGGCGTCTTAGGTTGCGCCATGTAGGCGTCTTACGTTGCGCCATGTAGGCGTCTTACGTTGCGCCATGTAGCCGTCTAAAGTGCGCCATGTAGGCGTCTTAAGTGCGCCATGTAGGCATCTTAGGTTGCGCCATGTAGGTGTCTTAAGTGCGCCATGTAGGCGTCTTACGTGCGCAATGTAGGCGTCTTAAGTGCGCCATGTAGGCGTCTTACGGGTTGCACCTTTACGCGTCTTACGTGCGCCATGTAGGCGTCTTAAGTGCGCCATGTAGGTGTCTTAGGTTGCGCCATGTAGGCGTCTTACGGGTTGCGCCTTTACGCGTCTTACGTGCGCCATGTAGGCGTCTTAGGTTGCGCCATGTAGGCGTCTTAAGTTGCGCCATGTAGGCGTCTTGCGTGCGCCATGTAGGCGTCTTAAGTGCGCCATGTAGGCGTCTTAGGTTGCGCCATGTAGGCGTCTTACGGGTTGCGCCTTTACGCGTCTTACGTGCGCCATGTAGGAGTCTTAAGTGTGCCATGTAGGCGTCTTACGGGTTGCGCCTTTACGCGTCTTACGTGCGCCATGTAGGCGTCTTAAGTGCGCCATGTAGGCGTCTTAGGTTGCGCCATGCAGGCGTCTTACGGGTTGCGCCTTTACGTGTCTTACGTGCGCCATGTAGGCGTCTTAGGTTGCACCATGTAGACGTCTTAAGTTGCGCCATGTAGGCGTCTTGTGTGCGCCATGTAGGCGTCTTAAGTGCGCCATGTAGGCGTCTTAGGTTGCGCCATGTAGGCGTCTTACGGGTTGCGCCTTTACGCGTCTTACGTGCGCCATGTAGGCGTCTTAAGTGCACCATATAGGCGTCTTACATGCACCATGTAGGCGTCTTAAGTGCGCCATGTAGGCGTCTTAGGTTGCGCCATGTAGGCGTCTTTCGGGTTGCGCCTTTACGCGTCTTACGTGCGCCATGTAGGCGTCTTAAGTGCACCATGTAGGCGTCTTAGGTTACGCCATGCAGGCGTCTTACGGGTTGCGCCTTTACGTGTCTTACGTGCGCCATGTAGGCGTCTTAGGTTGCACCATGTAGACGTCTTAAGTTGCGCCATGTAGGCGTCTTGTGTGCGCCATGTAGGCGTCTTAACTGCGCCATGTAGGCGTCTTAGGTTGCGCCATGTAGGCGTCTTACGGGTTGCGCCTTTCGCGTCTTACGTGCGCCATGTAGGCGTCTTAAGTGCACCATATAGGCGTCTTACATGCACCATGTAGGCGTCTTAAGTGCGCCATGTAGGCGTCTAAGGTTGCGCCATGTAGGCGTCTTACGGGTTGCGCCTTTACGCGTCTTACGTGCGCCATGTAGGCGTCTTAAGTGCACCATGTAGGCGTCTTAGGTTGCGCCCTGTAGGTGTCTTACGGGTTGCGCCTTTAGGCGTCTTACGTGCGCCATGTAGGCGTCTTAGGTTGCGCCATGTAGGCGTCTTACGTTGCGCCATGTAGGCGTCTTAGGTTGCGCCATGTAGGCGTCTTAAGTGCTCCATGTAGGCGTCTTAAGTGCGCCATGTAGGCGTCTTAGGTTGCGCCATGTAGGCATCTTAAATGCGCCATGTAGGCGTCTTAAGTGCGCCATGTAGGCGTCTTAGGTTGCACCATGTAGGCGTCTTACGGGTTGCGCCTTTACGCGTCTTAAGTGCGGCATGTAGGCGTCTTAGGTTGCGCCATGTAGGCGTCTTACGGGTTGCGCCTTTACGCGTCTTACGTGCGCCATGTAGGCATCTTAAGTGCGCCATGTAGGCGTCTTGCGTGCGCCATGTAGGCGTCTTACGGGTTGCGCCTTTCCGCGTCTTACGTGCGCCATGTACGCGTCTTTGGTTGCACCATGTAGGCGTCTTACGGGTTGCGCCTTTACGCGTCTTACGTGCGCCATGTAGGCGTCTTAAGTGCGCCATGTCGGCGTCTTAGGTTGCGCCATGTAGGCGTCTTACGGGTTGCGCCTTTACGCGTCTTACGTGCGACATGTAGGCGTCTTGCGTGCGCCATGTAGGCGTCTTAAGTGCTCCATGTAGGCGTCTTAGGTTGCGCCATGTAGGCGTCTTACGGGTTGCGCCTTTACGCGTCTTACGTGCGCCATGTAGACGTCTTAAGTGCACCATGTAGGCGTCTTACGTGCACCATGTAGGCGTCTTAAGTGCGCCATGTAGGCGTCTTAGGTTGCGCCATGTAGGCGTCTTACGGGTTGCACCTTTACGCGTCTTACGTGCACCATGTATGCGTCTTAAGTGCGCCATGTAGGCGTCTTAGGTTGCGCCCTGTAGGTGTCTTACGGGTTGCGCCTTTACGCGTCTTACGTGCGCCATGTAGGCGTCTTAGGTTGCGCCATGTAGGCGTCTTACGTTGCGCCATGTAGGCGTCTTACGTTGCGCCATGTAGCCGTCTTAAGTGCGCCATGTAGGCGTCTTAAGTGCGCCATGTAGGCGTCTTAGGTTGCGCCATGTAGGCGTCTTACGGGTTGCGCCTTTACGCGTCTTACGTGCGCCATGTAGGCGTCTTAGGTT
The DNA here is from genome assembly GCF_054948205.1 of Urtica dioica subsp. dioica. Lineage (NCBI taxonomy): Eukaryota > Viridiplantae > Streptophyta > Magnoliopsida > Rosales > Urticaceae > Urtica > Urtica dioica. The sequence continues at coordinate 36,566,822 of NC_142756.1, read as the reverse complement.
GCGCCATGCAGGCGTCTTAAGTTGCGCCATGTAGGCGTCTTGCGTGTGCCATGTAGGCGTCTTAAGTGCGCCATGTAGGCGTCTTACGGGTTGCGCCTTTACGCGTCTTACGTGCGCCATGTAGGCGTCTTAGGTTGCGCCATGCAGGCGTCTTAAGTTGCGCCATGTAGGCGTCTTGCGTGCGCCATGTAGGCGTCTTAAGTGCGCCATGTAGGCGTCTTAGGTTGCGCCATGTAGGCGTCTTACGGGTTGCTCCTTTACGCGTCTTACGTGCGCCATGTAGGCGTCTTGCGTGCGCCATGTAGGCGTCTTAAGTGCTCCATGTAGGCGTCTTAGGTTGCGCCATGTATGCGTCTTACGGGTTGCGCCTTTACGCGTCTTACGTGCGCCATGTAGACGTCTTAAGTGCACCATGTAGGCGTCTTACATGCACCATGTAGGCGTCTTAAGTGCGCCATGTAGGCGTCTTAGGTTGCGCCATGTAGGCGTCTTACGGGTTGCACCTTTACGCGTCTTACGTTCGCCATGTATGCGTCTTAAGTGCGCCATGTAGGCGTCTTAGGTTGCGCCATGTACGCGTCTTACGGGTTGCGCCTTTACGCGTCTTACGTGCGCCATGTAGGCGTCTTAAGTGCACCATGTAGGCATCTTACGTGCACCATGTAGGCGTCTTAAGTGCGCCATGTAGGCGTCTTATGTTGCGCGATGTAGGCGTTTTACGGGTTGCGCCTTTACGCGTCTTACGTGCGCCATGTAGGCGTCTTAAGTGCGCCATGTAGGCGTCTTAAGTGCGCCATGTAGGCGTCTTAAGTGCGCCATGTAGGCGTTTTAGGTTGCGCCATGTAGGCGTCTTACGGGTTGCGCCTTTACGCGTCTTACGTGCGCCATGTAGGCGTCTTAAGTGCGCCATGTAGGCGTCTTAAGTGCGCCATGTAGGCGTCTTAAGTGCGCCATGTAGGCGTCTTAGGTTGCGCCATGTAGGCGTCTTAAGTGCGCCATGTAGGCGTCTTAGGTTGCGCCCTGTAGGTGTCTTACGGGTTGCGCCTTTACGCGTCTTACGTGCGCCATGTAGGCGTCTTAGGTTGCGCCATGTAGGCGTCTTACGTTGCGCCATGTAGGCGTCTTACGTTGCGCCATGTAGCCGTCTAAAGTGCGCCATGTAGGCGTCTTAAGTGCGCCATGTAGGCATCTTAGGTTGCGCCATGTAGGTGTCTTAAGTGCGCCATGTAGGCGTCTTACGTGCGCAATGTAGGCGTCTTAAGTGCGCCATGTAGGCGTCTTACGGGTTGCACCTTTACACGTCTTACGTGCGCCATGTAGGCGTCTTAAGTGCGCCATGTAGGTGTCTTAGGTTGCGCCATGTAGGCGTCTTACGGGTTGCGCCTTTACGCGTCTTACGTGCGCCATGTAGGCGTCTTAGGTTGCGCCATGTAGGCGTCTTAAGTTGCGCCATGTAGGCGTCTTGCGTGCGCCATGTAGGCGTCTTAAGTGCGCCATGTAGGCGTCTTAGGTTGCGCCATGTAGGCGTCTTACGGGTTGCGCCTTTACGCGTCTTACGTGCGCCATGTAGGAGTCTTAAGTGTGCCATGTAGGCGTCTTACGGGTTGCGCCTTTACGCGTCTTACGTGCGCCATGTAGGCGTCTTAAGTGCGCCATGTAGGCGTCTTAGGTTGCGCCATGCAGGCGTCTTACGGGTTGCGCCTTTACGTGTCTTACGTGCGCCATGTAGGCGTCTTAGGTTGCACCATGTAGACGTCTTAAGTTGCGCCATGTAGGCGTCTTGTGTGCGCCATGTAGGCGTCTTAAGTGCGCCATGTAGGCGTCTTAGGTTGCGCCATGTAGGCGTCTTACGGGTTGCGCCTTTACGCGTCTTACGTGCGCCATGTAGGCGTCTTAAGTGCACCATATAGGCGTCTTACATGCACCATGTAGGCGTCTTAAGTGCGCCATGTAGGCGTCTTAGGTTGCGCCATGTAGGCGTCTTTCGGGTTGCGCCTTTACGCGTCTTACGTGCGCCATGTAGGCGTCTTAAGTGCACCATGTAGGCGTCTTAGGTTGCGCCATGCAGGCGTCTTACGGGTTGCGCCTTTACGTGTCTTACGTGCGCCATGTAGGCGTCTTAGGTTGCACCATGTAGACGTCTTAAGTTGCGCCATGTAGGCTTCTTGTGTGCGCCATGTAGGCGTCTTAACTGCGCCATGTAGGCGTCTTAGGTTGCGCCATGTAGGCGTCTTACGGGTTGCGCCTTTACGCGTCTTACGTGCGCCATGTAGGCGTCTTAAGTGCACCATATAGGCGTCTTACATGCACCATGTAGGCGTCTTAAGTGCGCCATGTAGGCGTCTAAGGTTGCGCCATGTAGGCGTCTTACGGGTTGCGCCTTTACGCGTCTTACGTGCGCCATGTAGGCGTCTTAAGTGCACCATGTAGGCGTCTTAGGTTGCGCCCTGTAGGTGTCTTACGGGTTGCGCCTTTAGGCGTCTTACGTGCGCCATGTAGGCGTCTTAGGTTGCGCCATGTAGGCGTCTTACGTTGCGCCATGTAGGCGTCTTAGGTTGCGCCATGTAGGCGTCTTAAGTGCTCCATGTAGGCGTCTTAAGTGCGCCATGTAGGCGTCTTAGGTTGCGCCATGTAGGCATCTTAAATGCGCCATGTAGGCGTCTTAAGTGCGCCATGTAGGCGTCTTAGGTTGCACCATGTAGGCGTCTTACGGGTTGCGCCTTTACGCGTCTTAAGTGCGGCATGTAGGCCTCTTAGGTTGCGCCATGTAGGCGTCTTACGGGTTGCGCCTTTACGCGTCTTACGTGCGCCATGTAGGCATCTTAAGTGCGCCATGTAGGCGTCTTGCGTGCGCCATGTAGGCGTCTTACGGGTTGCGCCTTTCCGCGTCTTACGTGCGCCATGTACGCGTCTTTGGTTGCACCATGTAGGCGTCTTACGGGTTGCGCCTTTACGCGTCTTACGTGCGCCATGTAGGCGTCTTAAGTGCGCCATGTCGGCGTCTTAGGTTGCGCCATGTAGGCGTCTTACGGGTTGCGCCTTTACGCGTCTTACGTGCGACATGTAGGCGTCTTGCGTGCGCCATGTAGGCGTCTTAAGTGCTCCATGTAGGCGTCTTAGGTTGCGCCATGTAGGCGTCTTACGGGTTGCGCCTTTACGCGTCTTACGTGCGCCATGTAGACGTCTTAAGTGCACCATGTAGGCGTCTTACGTGCACCATGTAGGCGTCTTAAGTGCGCCATGTAGGCGTCTTAGGTTGCGCCATGTAGGCGTCTTACGGGTTGCACCTTTACGCGTCTTACGTGCACCATGTATGCGTCTTAAGTGCGCCATGTAGGCGTCTTAGGTTGCGCCCTGTAGGTGTCTTACGGGTTGCGCCTTTACGCGTCTTACGTGCGCCATGTAGGCGTCTTAGGTTGCGCCATGTAGGCGTCTTACGTTGCGCCATGTAGGCGTCTTACGTTGCGCCATGTAGCCGTCTTAAGTGCGCCATGTAGGCGTCTTAAGTGCGCCATGTAGGCGTCTTAGGTTGCGCCATGTAGGCGTCTTACGGGTTGCGCCTTTACGCGTCTTACGTGCGCCATGTAGGCGTCTTAAGTGCACCATGTAGGCGTCTTACGTGCACCATGTAGGCGTCTTAAGTGCGCCATGTAGGCGTCTTAGGTTGCGCCATGTAGGCGTCTTACGGGTTGCGCCTTTACGCGTCTTACGTGCGCCATGTAGGCGTCTTAGGTTGCGCCATGCAGGCGTCTTAAGTTGCGCCATGTAGGCGTCTTGCGTGCGCCATGTAGGCGTCTTAAGTGCGCCATGTAGGCGTCTTAGGTTGCGCCATGTAGGCGTCTTACGGGTTGCTCCTTTACGCGTCTTACGTGCGCCATGTAGGCGTCTTGCGTGCGCCATGTAGGCGTCTTAAGTGCTCCATGTAGGCGTCTTAGGTTGCGCCATGTATGCGTCTTACGGGTTGCGCCTTTACGCGTCTTACGTGCGCCATGTAGACGTCTTAAGTGCACCATGTAGGCGTCTTACATGCACCATGTAGGCGTCTTAAGTGCGCCATGTAGGCGTCTTAGGTTGCGCCATGTAGGCGTCTTACGGGTTGCACCTTTACGCGTCTTACGTTCGCCATGTATGCGTCTTAAGTGCGCCATGTAGGCGTCTTAGGTTGCGCCCTGTAGGTGTCTTACGGGTTGCGCCTTTACGCGTCTTACGTGCGCCATGTAGGCGTCTTAGGTTGCGCCATGTAGGCGTCTTACGTTGCGCCATGTAGCCATCTTAAGTGCGCCATGTAGGTGTCTTAAGTGCGCCATGTAGGCGTCTTAGGTTGCGCCATGTAGGCGTCTTACGAGTTGCGCCTTTACACGTCTTACGTGCGCCATGTAGGAGTGTTAAGTGTGCCATGTAGGCGTCTTACGGGTTGCGCCATGTAGGCGTCTTACGGGTTGCGCCATGTAGGCGTCTTACGGGTTGCGCCATGTAGGAGTCTTAAGTGTGCCATGTAGGCGTCTTAGGTTGCGCCATGTAGGCGTCTTACGTTGCGCCATGTAGGCGTCTTACGTTGCGCCATGTAGCCGTCTTAAGTGCACCATGTAGGTGTCTTAAGTGCGCCATGTAGGCGTCTTAGGTTGCGCCATGTAGGCGTCTTACGGGTTGCGCCTTTACGCGTCTTACGTGCGCCATGTAGGCGTCTTAAGTGCGCCATGTAGGCGTCCTAGGTTGCGCCATGTAGGCGTCTTAGGTTGCGCCATGTAGACGTCTTAAGTTGCGCCATGTAGGCGTCTTACGTGCGCCATGTAGGCATCTTAAGTGCGCCATGTAGGCGTCTTAGGTTGCGCCATGTACGCGTCTTACGGGTTGCGCCTTTACGCGTCTTACGTGCGCCATGTAGGCGTCTTAAGTGCACCATGTAGGCGTCTTACGTGCACCATGTAGGCGTCTTAAGTGCGCCATGTAGGCGTCTTATGTTGCGCGATGTAGGCGTTTTACGGGTTGCGCCTTTACGCGTCTTACGTGCGCCATGTAGGCGTCTTAAGTGCGCCATGTAGGCGTCTTAAGTGCGCCATGTAGGCGTCTTAAGTGCGCCATGTAGGCGTTTTAGGTTGCGCCATGTAGGCGTCTTACGGGTTGCGCCTTTACGCGTCTTACGTGCGCCATGTAGGCGTCTTAAGTGCGCCATGTAGGCGTCTTAAGTGCGCCATGTAGGCGTCTTAAGTGCGCCATGTAGGCGTCTTAGGTTGCGCCATGTAGGCGTCTTAAGTGCGCCATGTAGGCGTCTTAGGTTGCGCCCTGTAGGTGTCTTACGGGTTGCGCCTTTACGCGTCTTACGTGCGCCATGTAGGCGTCTTAGGTTGCGCCATGTAGGCGTCTTACGTTGCGCCATGTAGGCGTCTTACGTTGCGCCATGTAGCCGTCTAAAGTGCGCCATGTAGGCGTCTTAAGTGCGCCATGTAGGCATCTTAGGTTGCGCCATGTAGGTGTCTTAAGTGCGCCATGTAGGCGTCTTACGTGCGCAATGTAGGCGTCTTAAGTGCGCCATGTAGGCGTCTTACGGGTTGCACCTTTACGCGTCTTACGTGCGCCATGTAGGCGTCTTAAGTGCGCCATGTAGGTGTCTTAGGTTGCGCCATGTAGGCGTCTTACGGGTTGCGCCTTTACGCGTCTTACGTGCGCCATGTAGGCGTCTTAGGTTGCGCCATGTAGGCGTCTTAAGTTGCGCCATGTAGGCGTCTTGCGTGCGCCATGTAGGCG